>NC_044977.1:136515385-136815385 GCF_008728515.1 Papio anubis | reverse complement strand
CTCCAGCCTGGGCAACAAGAGCGCAACTCCTTCTCAAAAAAAAAAAAAAAAAAAAAAAAAAAAAAAAAAAAAAATTTTCATTTGTTAAAAGGTAAAAAAAAAAAACTAAATTTTAGTTTTGATTTGTTTTTTTTTTTTAATGTCACCATCTTTACGAGGCATATGGTAACATTCCTCAAGTTATCCAAACAAAGTCTGATATTGATTAAATACTAAAGTTCCTTACAATTAATGTTCATGAAGCGTGTGGATAAATGATATACATAGTGTGTTCTATGAAAACAAAATCAACAATTTAAAGGGTTTTACTTTTTTTTTTATTTTGAGTTTTGTTTTGCTTCATTGTCTCCATAGGTTAAATTCTTCCCCTCTATGACTTTTATCATAGTTATGCACGAATAACTATGAGTGGAAAGTGGCTTAGTGGAGGAGGGGAGTGATCAAAGGAAATCGAGTAAGCTATGTTGACTTATTTCATTTAAATCTTATTATCTGAAACCTCAAATGGGTAATCAATAGGACCCTAAAATTTCTTCCAGGTTTCTGTACAATGTTGTCTCCCAAATTCCCAAGAAAAGTCTTTCAGACCTTCTCTTTTTAAACCTTCCTGATCCTTCCTTCACTGTCAGCTGCTGAGCATACATCATACATCACTCACAGAATGCTTCCTCCAGGTAAATGTCCCCACGAGACCTTCAGACTCCATGCAGGGACTCCCAGCCTCTCCTTCTTCCTTCCGACCTTGTGAAAGGTCAACCCCTCCTCATGTGCCTGGATTCCATTCTCTCTCACTTCACAGGAATGCTGTTCCTTCATTATCTGTCCTATCTCTGTCCTCACAAGCCTTTCCCTTTCTACCAGCTTATTTTCTTTAGCATAAGAACTTGTCCTAGTGACTCTTTGCTAAAAAACAAACAATCTTTCTCCCCCAAACCCTCCCTTATCTTTGATCTTGGTCTTCAAATCCTCTCCATTCCTGGCCTCCTCTCCTCTCAGTGGCTGACGAGAAATTAGAAGGTAATAACAGGATGATAAGCCTCATCACATTTTGCTGCTCTCCTTCATAATTAAATGTTCTTCTCTTTCCCGCCTCCTTCCATCTGCTTACACACTCACTACCCTACAGAACCTGGCCAATTAGTATAGGTGTCCTTACTGCCAAAACATATAATGGCCATGGCAAAATATATGACTTCTGTTGACGAAAAGAGTCAAACTGTATAAAATATTTGAAGAGATTTATTCTGAGCCAAATATGAGTGACCAATGGCCCATGACAGACCTCAGGAGATCCTGAGAATGTGTGCCCAAAGTGGTTGGGGCTCAGCCTAGTTTTATACATTTAGGGATACATGAGACATCAATCAAATACATGTAAGATATAACATTGGTTTAGTCTGGAAAAGTAGGACAAATCGAGGGGGCAGGAGGGGCTCCCAGGTTATAGGTAAATTTTTTAAAGTTCTGATTAGCAATTAGTTTAAAGAGTTAATAAAAAGGAATGCCTGGATTATAATAAGGGGTTGTAGTGACCAAAATTTTATCATGCAGATGAAGTGACCAGGTAGCAGGCTTCAGAGAATAGATTGTAAATGTTTCTTTTTTTCTTTCTTTCTTTTCTTTTTTTTTTTTTTTTTTTTTTGTGACAGAATCTTGCTGTGTTGCCCAGGCTGGAGTCAGTGGTGTGATCTTGGTTTACTGCAATCTCCACCTCCCAGGTCAGCCTCTGGAGTAGCTGGGACTACAGGCACGCACCACCACACCTCGCTAATTTTTGTATTTTTAGTAACGATGGGGTTTCACCATGTTGACCAAGCTGTTCTCAAACACCTGACCTCGTGATCTGCCCGCCTCAACTTCCCAAAGTGATGGGATTACAGGCGTGAGCCACCATGCCCGGCCCTTGTAAATGTTTCTTACCAGACTTAAGGTCTGTGTTGATGTTAAATGCTGGTGTTTCATGAATTACAAAGGGAGTAGGTTAAAATGAGGCATGTCTGACCCTCCCTTCCTGTCTTGGCCTGAACCAATTTTTCAAGTTCGGAATGCCCTTGCTGAGAGAAGGTGTTCATTCAGATGCTTGGGGGCCATAGAATTTTATTTTTGGTTTACACTTCCTTTTGGTTTACATTTCCTCACCTCCTGACGTAGGCCACAGTAACACCAAGACTTCCCTGTCCTTTGTGGGGTTTTTTAATTTTGTTTTTTAGTTGCTTAAAACAACAGTTTATTACTTTCTTTTACAGTTCTGGGGCTAATGGGCTCAACTAGGCAGTCCTTGTTCACCATATTTCATGAAGTTGTAAGTAAATCATGACTGTGGCTGGAGTCAGATGAAGGCTTCTTTACTCATACTTTTGGTGCCTGGGCTAGGATGGCAGGGACAGTTAGGGGTTTGTGGGCATCTCTCTCCCTCCGCCTGGCCATCTCCTATAACACTCTCGCCTCCAGTGTCCCCAGATGCCTTCTCCACATGGCTAGCTTGGGCTTCCTCATAGCCCCGGCGGTCTCAGGATAGCTAGGCTTCTTACATGGCAGTTGACTTCCAAGTTGCCTAAATAGAAGCTGCCAGGCTTTTGCTGAGCTAGCGTCCCAAGTCTAAGAATGTCACCATATCACACACTGTTGGCCAAGCAGGTCACTGAAGTTGAGAGAAGGGGAGTTAGACCCTGCCTTCCAAGGAGTCTCCTGCCTCTTCCCACAGTGGGGCTGCTCTTCACTCCAGATACCTGTGGGTTTCACTCCTTGTCACCCCAACACTATTTAAAATGATTCACCCACCTGTGCTCTCCCCCTCCTTCTGCATTTATTTTTCTCCACAATGCTTGTCCCTTCTTCCTGCTTGTTGTCCAGTTCCCTCTCCTGATGTGGACAGGGACTTTTGTTCATGACAATATGCCAACACCTAGCAATGTGTCTGCCACACAGTGGCTGCTCAGTGAATATTTGTTGAATGAAATGTGTCAGGCATACTTCTAAGGCTTTTATGTATATAGAGTTATTCAATCCTTGCAAAACGCCTATTGAGGTAAGGAATACTGTTATTCATGTGATGTTTTTGTTTCTTTTTTGTTTGTTTGTTTGTTTGTTTTTTGATATGGAGTTTCTCTCTTGTTGCCTAGGCTGGAGTGCAATGACACGATCTCGGCTCACTGCAACCTCCGCCTCCCGGGTTCGAGCGATTCTCCTGTTTCAGCCTCCCTAATGGCTGGGATTACAGGCACATGCCACCACGCCCAGCTAATTTTTGTATTTTTAGTAGATACGAAGTTTCATCATATTGGTCAGGCTGCTCTCGAACTGCTGACCTCAGGTGATCCACCCATGTAGGCCTCCCAAAGTGCTGGGATTACAGGCATGAGCCTCTACGCCCGGCCATTCATGTTTTACACGGAGAATCAGAGACACATGGAGGCCTACTTGTTTTGTTCCTAAGCTTGAAAGCCAGGATTCAAACCCAGGCAACTGGGCTCCACTTTCGAATGCTTCTCAGGTTCAACAATCCCTCTTTGCCTTCATCCTACTCATCTCTCAGTAGCACTGGATGCCACCCACTCCCTCCTCCTTAAAACCACAGACTTCCAAGCTAGTTTTCACCTTACCTTTTGACTTCTGTCTTCCTTCCTTTTCCCACGGTGAGTTCATCAGTTCCCAGGAATATGCTGATGAATTCTACTCTCACTATGACATTTCCTGGGAACTTCATGTTTACATACTCAACTCCTGTTGGACATGGCATATCACAGCAATCTCAATCCTAGCGTGTCCACTGCAATCAAAACATGCCCCTTAATCTCTCTTGCCTCAATAAATGACTCAACCACCCATGTGTACACTCAAGCCAGACCCTTAAGAGTCATTCTGATATCTTCCTGTCTCTTATCCCCTAGCCACAATATTCAGTCATCAAGCTGTGATGATTCTGTATTCCAGAGAATCTGCACACTTCTTTCAACATCTCTTCTGTGCCAACTGAGTTCAGGTTACCTTTGCTGCATGCCCAAATTACTGCACAACTCTCTGACTATAGTCTGCCTCCACTCCTTTGCCTCCAAACCATTCATACCACAGTGGAGAGCAAGTGAGAGGCTTTCTTAAGATCTAAATTGTATCTTGTTACTCTTCGTGTAAAAGTCTTCCATGGAACATGAAATCCAAACCCTATGAGCTTCAGGTCACAGAGTTTATTAAAACTTGCCATTGTTTTATTTACTTTGATGTTGTTATTTGTTTGCTTAGTACCACACTAAAATATAAACCTATGAGAGAAAGATGATTTATACACTGTTGAGTACCCAGAACTTCTTATCATGACCTCATTGGGAGGGCTCAATAAATATTTTCTGAAAGAGTAATACAAAACTTTAAAATACTACACTTAGAAAGCACCCCATACACGTTTGAATTTCAAAGTTCATATTGCATTTGTTGGTCTGCTATAATTATTGGCCACACAGTTAATGGAGTTTAATGAGAATACACACAGTTATATATGGACTAACCCAGCCAGTGTAGCCAGCATAGCAGGTGACCTGTGATACTTTCTTCTGCCCCAACTGAAACATTTATTTTCAAACAGGAAAATATTGATTATCAGAGTTTTGTGAAAATATTAATTTATCATAGTATTATGTGTTTCCCTGCCAATATTTAATGTTCGATATCAATGAAAAGTCCAAAATGACTTATAAGGAGCAAATTAAATACAAATATCCATATAGAGAGATAGGAAAATACCAAGCAGTACTAATGCATGCAGGTATAAATGACAGAGATATGTACATGAAATTGAGAAATTTGTTTTGTTTTGTTTTTTGAGACGGAGTTTGGCTCTTGCCTCAGCCTCCTAAGTAGCTAGGATTACAGGCATGTGCCACCAAGCCCAACTAATTTTTTTTTTATTTTTAGTAGAGACGGGGTTTCACCATGTTAGCCAGGCTGGTCCCGAGCTCTCGACCTCAGGTGATCCACCCACCTCAGCCTCCCAAAGTGCTAGGATTATAGGCGTCAGCCATTGCACCCAGCTGAGAAAAGTTTTATTTGAACTAAATTCAAAATACTGAAAGATAGAGTTAACTTTAGGCAAGATACTGGGATCTGAAGGAAAAAACATGATTACCAAGAGTAACATGGTTTACAAAATGGGGATTTGGCCCTACCTAGAAACACTGATAAGTATAAAAGGTATAAAGTGAAATGGGATGCATATTGGAGTGAAAGGAAATTAAATTCTGGGATACTCAAATCACTTAGCCAAAGAGAAAAGTCAATCTGGGAACTGCATAGGCCAAACCCGCCTCCCAGGTTATCCGTTCCTAAAATAGATAGCTACTAAGATAAAAAAGCTACATACCTCCCTCACAAGAAATTTCCTTCTGGACAAAGGACAGACAGAACTCCAAGTCATCCCTCTGTTCACTGAGATAAATGCACATGTGTTGTCTCCTTTGGAAAGACTAATTAGAAACTCAAAAGATGGATACACGGTACACTGCTCGGGTGATGGGTGAACCAAAATCTCAGAAACCAGCACTAGAGAACTTATCCATGGAATCAAAAGCCACCTGCATCCCCAAAACTATTGAAATAAAAAGAAAAATAATTCTTAAAAGAAAAAAAGAAGAAACTCAGAAGAATGCAACTGTTTTTCTCTTACTTACCTATCATCTAGAAACCCCTGACTGACTTCAAGCTGTCCTGCTTTTCCAGATGGAACCAACATACACCTTGCATATATTGATTGGTATTTCATGTCTTCCTAAAATGTATAAAACCAAGCTGTGCCCCAACCACCTTGAGCACGTGTCGTCAGGACCTCCCGAGGCTGTGTCACAGGCATATGGCGTTCACTTTTTGGCAAAACAAACATCCTAAGTTGACTGAGACCTGTCTCAAATATTTAGGGTTCACACTGGATACTTTATGTACATTCATCCACACAGGCAGCTGTATAAGTAATATTATCCTTGACCAGAAAGACAATGTCAGCTACTTTTTATCTGTCATATTGGATTCGGTAAGTATGGTTTGGTCCCTCACAAAACAGTAAACTCTCTTGTTTCTACGTTGTACCCCAAAGTCCTTGAGGCTCAATAAGTTTACATTGTTTTTTTCATTTTTCAAAACCACATTATGAAGTAGAACAGTACTTCCTTTTGTTCTCTATAGTAGTGATTTCTTTCAAGGGTTATACATCACTAGGTCTGTCTGGATTGATGTACAAGGGTTACAGTCTGAAATTCTCTGAGAAGTAGACATTATTTCCATATTGTGGTCTACAGTGCATTCCAATTGTTAGTTTTTATTTGCTTACAAGTTATTTCTCCTGACAAAGGCTATATTTAGCTGAACTATGTGATTTGATTTGCAAATCCTCCTCCCTCACACACACATACTTAAGTAATTGTTTCAAACAAAGGTTCACCCTCATCCACTTTGTAAGGCAAGCTGAAGGTATAAGTAAAGTGGGTGTAGCTGTGTTTGTTTCTGCATGTTAAGAAGTCCTTTAATATGAACAGTTAAGCAAATTCCCGTAGGTGAAAATTATTCCTATCATCTGGTTTATGTGTTTGATTTCCTTGCAGTGCAAATAGACAAAGCCCTTCAGAAAGCCACCCACACAGAGTAAAACTGCTATGATAGGGTTCACTACTTCTTTTGTTGTTTTCGGTGACAGTGATTCCAGATGATGGGCATACGCTAAATACAACTCCCCAGTAAATGAAAGTGTGCCATCACGCTAATTGGAACAAACCTGTAGCTCAGTTTAGACCAGCAGAAAAGCTGTTCAGTGAAGCAGCCCTGAACCTAAAGTCAGGAGATGAGAGGGTCTAGCCTGAGTCCTCCCCTTTACTTGCTGGGTGCCACTGCTTAAATAGCTTAACTTCTCTGAGTCTCCTTCGTGAAACTGGGTTATACTTAATGACTTTTATTGTTCCATGTAGCTACTTTTTAAATTCAACAATCAAAACGTTTTAATTACATTGTCTCTTTACATGTTGATAAGTTCTTTGGTACTGGTTTTCAAGATGTGTATACTTCTTAGTGAGCAGAATAAGCATATATGTGTGTATATATATACATATATCTCGGATTGTTCTTTTTTTTTCCTTTAATCACATTCCATTTGTTACCCCCAATGCCGTACTTTTTTTGTTATCCAAGTCGTTGCTTTTTCTTGCTATATCGTATTAGTTTGCTAAGACTGCTATAACAAAATACGACAGACTGAGTGGCTCTAACAATTGAAATGTGTTTTCTCACAGTTCTGAAGTCCAAGATCAAGGTGCCAGCAGGGCTGGTTTCTCCTGACATCACTCTCCTTGACTTGTGGATGCCCCTTCTCTTGCTGCTCTTCATATGGCCATCCCTCAGGGCACCCCTACCCCTCGTATTTTTCTGTGTGTCCAAATTTTCTCTTCTTTTAACGACACTGATCATATTGGATTAGGGACCAACCTTATTACCTCTTTTTACCTCTTCAAAGTCCCTATCTTCAAATACAGTCACACTCTGAGTTACTGGTGGTTAGGCTTCAACACATGAGTTTTAGGGAGACAGAATCAGTCCATAGCATATGTAATCTTTTAAAAAATTATTCTTTTATCTTATTTCTTTTTAAAATTTTATTTATTTAAAAATTTCATTTTTGTAAAGATGGAATCTTGTTATGTAGACCAGGCTGATCTCAAACTCTTGGGCTCAAGAGATCCTCCTGCCTCAGTCTACCAAAGTGCTGGGATTATAGGTATGAGCCACTGCACCAGGCTCAGAGCATATACATTCCAAGTCTTCTTTATATTAATACAGACTTTATCCAATAACATTTTAACATCATTTTAAAACATTTTATACTTTCAATATAATAATCAACATATACTTCTTCTAAACAGACTTTAAATAGTCACCATAATTTTAATGACATGAATCGATGCTTATAGGTCTTCGTGAATCCTCCTAGCAGATATGTTCATTTTTTTATACTACAATATTTTCATAATTTATTCTTCCTTCCTTATGATACCTGAAAAAGAAATTTATTGATAGCTAGTCACTTATGAACCAGCATCCCAGAATTCCTGGTATCATCTCTAGTATGACATAATCATATGCTCCCAATGGATGCCTAATAAACACTTGTTAGATTAATTAATTTGATTCTTTTGACTTATAGGAGACTAAAGGCCAGGAGAAATAGAGATCAGTATCTAGGAATCAAACTACTATTCACTGCATAGCACAGAGTAAAAATTCTCAAAAATTTTACAGCAACAAATGGGAAGGATAAGGCTCTCTGGTACATGTCCCTCTCGTTGGTGGATGCACAGTTAAAGACCTCACTCTCAGCTGAGTGCGGTGGCTCACGTCTGTAATCCCAACATTTTGGGAGGCCAAGGTGGGTGGGTCACCTGAGATCATGAGTTTGAGGCCAGCCTGGCCAACATGGTGAAACCCTGTCTCTACTAAAAATACAAATATTAGCCAGGCATGGTGGCGAGTGTCTGTAGTCCCAGCTACTCGAGAGGCTGAGGCAGGAGAATCGCTTGAACTTGGGAGGTGGAGTTTGCAGTGAGCCTAGATCTCATCACTGCACTCCAGCCTGGGTGACAGAGCGAGATTCTGTCAAAAACAAAACAAAACAACAACAACAAAAACCCTCACTCTCCTGATGCAGCCTTGTCTTCTGCACATATAAACCATGTTCCCATTAGGGAAAATTATGGGCATACGAAGAGAATTCTGAAGGCAGATTTTAGGATCTTCACAGGAATTGTTAACAGTGTTAGTGTCTCCCTCCAGGGTTTTCCTGGCCTTTCAGCGATTTGGGGAGCTTGGCAAGAATAGCCTGGCCTACGCTTGCAGAGACCCACTCAGCCTCATCACTAGGCAGGAGTGAAAAGCAGAGTCAGTAGTCTTACTGATGTCAGAATCAAACTGGGGAGAGATTCTGGAGTCCTACACGTAAGAAGACATTTAAGAAATCCTATACCTCGACACAGAATGCTCAAGAAGTTGGGAGATTCCAAGAACAATTGCACTCAGAGGTTGGCGGTATTTAGCAAAGAATGACAGCAGTCTCGCACTGAATACTTTTACAGAGCACAGACCCACACTGCTTCAGCTCACTTTCTCTCCACAGCTTCTCGAGACAGGAGACTCAAGAACTCTTACCATGTCCATTTGACAGAGGATGAAGCTAAGGCTCAAAGAAGGTAAGGATTACGCATGGTAAATTCAAAGTCACAATGAATAGTTGAGCAATTGCGGAGGATGCAAACCTAAGTCTGATGACTTCCTGTTTTGCCGTGTTTTCCCTAAGTCAAGCCTCCTTCCTTGGGTGTCAAGTAGGAACTTGATATGTTTTGCTAATTAGTGAATCAGCACCTTGCAACCATGTGTACAGCAACTGGATATCTTTTTTCTGGGATGATATTATCTAAACTGTTAGAGCAGAAAACGTTGTGCAATCTCAATAAGACACCATGGTAAAATTTCAGAAAATTTCATTGCCTAAGAGATGTGGGCAGATTTTTTTCAGAGCAATTGAGTATATTCAAAGATGTCTTCATTAAAATAAGAATATGAAATGTTAAATGTCCATTCCCTGGAAGTGAGAATAGCGGGAATGTGGATCGTAAATCACACATTTTTATATAGTCTGGTAAACTAGCATCAAAACAAAACAAAACAAAACAAAAAAACAACAAACAAAAAAAGTCTTGGTGTGGACAGAAACAAATAAAAAAAAATCACCGAGTCTTTTGACCATCATCTCCCTAATGTTTAACCCAGTGCCTGGAAAAATGAGAGACCAAAAATGAATTGGCTGAGGTAAGTTTAAGAGTTAAGGACTTCCTAAAGTAATAGCTTCTTGAAAGATTTCCCTGCTTTCACCTTTGCCCTGCTTCAGTCTCTTCACACCCTGCAGCCAAGTAATCCTTGAAGAGTATAAACCTGAGCTTGTAGTTAGCATAACTCTCCAATGACTCCCATTCTCTCTCACAGCAAATGCCAAGGTCCCTGTAACAGTTTACAAGGCCCTGCAAGATTGGCCTCTCTGTGTCTCTTCAAACTCATTTCCTACTCTCAGCTTTATTTACACCCCTCCATCCACTCTGCCTTTTGCTGTTCCTCCAACATACCAAATGCCAGATGCATAGTTACCCAGGCGCCTTTGTCCCTGAGCTGCTCATCCTCAAGATATTACTCACTGTTCACCTTCTTCAAGGTACACAATTTATAGCTGAAACCACTCACTCACATGCTTTCTATTTACCCTCCCTAGTTTACTTTGCGCTGTAATACTTATGACTTTCTACTTCATTATTTATTTATTTTGTTTACTGTCTGTTTTGCCCCCACTTGAATGAGAATTCCATGGGAGCAGGAATTTTTGCTCATTTGGTTGTTTTTCCGGTGCCTGGAACATAAGTACTCAGTAAATACTTGTTGAAAGTAATACAGAGAGGCTGGGAGTGGTGGCTCACACCTGTAATCCCAGCATTTTGAAGGCCAAGGCAGGCTGATCACTTGAGGTCAGGAGTTTGAGACCAGCCTGCCCAACATGGTGAAACCTCGTCTCTACTAAAAATACAAAAATTAGGCAGGCATGGTGGTGCACACCCATAATCCCAGCTACTCGGGAAGCTGAGGCAGGAGAATCGCTTGAACCCAGGAGGCAGAGGTTGTGGTAAGCCAAGATCACACCACTGCACTCTAGCTTGGGTGACAGAGTGAAATTCTGTCTCAAAAAAAAAAAAAAAAAAAAAAGAAAGAAAGTAATACAGAGAAATGTTCTGAACTCAGTAAGATCACAGCTTTTATAAAGTGCCAAAGGAAAAGTTAATGAAGAAGAGAAAGAAAAGAAAAAATGTTTTCAGAATAACCTAGAGAGAAAGTATTCGGGCTTTAAAGTAAAACTGGAGCTATATGGAAAAAGAAAAAGTGAGAGAGAAAGAGAGGGAAAAGGAGAGAGGGAAGGAGAAGAGATAGAGAAGGAGGGAGGGAGAAAAGGAGACTTTAAATTAGCTTAACAGGATGTGGCTGGGAGTGGTGGCTCACACCTGTAATCCCAGCACTTTGGGAGGCTGAGGTGGGCAGATCACCTGAGGTCAGGAGTTTGAAACTAGCTTGGCCAATATGGTGAAACCTCGTCTCTACTGAAAATAAAAATTAGCCAGGCATGGTGGCATATGCCTGTAATCCCAGCTACTGGGGAGGCTGAAGCAGGAAAATCACTTGAACCTCGGAGGCAGAGGTTGCAGTGAGCTGAGATCATGCCACTGCACTCCAGCCTGTATGACAGGGCGAGACTCTGTCTCAAAAAAAAAAATAAATAAATAAAAAATAAAAATAAAAACAGGGTGCATGCTGAGATACACTTCAAAGAGTGTTTTTCAAAGTGTCTCAGCCAGTTCAGGCTACTGTCACTGGCTAAGTATCATAGGCTGGGTGGCTTAAACAATTAAAATTTATTTATCACAGTTCTGGAGCCTGAGAAGTCCAAGATCAAAGTGCCTGCAGATCCAGTGACTGCCATCTTCTTATTCTACGTTCACATGGTGGAGAGTAGAACGAGAGGAAGCAAGCTCTTGTCACATGTGCCCGTGTGAAGAGACCACCAACAGGCTTTGTGTGAGCAACAAGGCTGTTTATTTCACCTAGGTGCAGGTGGGCTGAGTCCGAAAAAGGAGTCAGCAAAGGGTAGTGGGATTATCATTAGTTCTTACAGGTTTGGGATAGGTATACAAAGTACATTCTCAAGGGCAGGGAGAATATTACAAAGTACCTTCTTAAGGGTGGGGGAGAATATATTGTATCAGTTAGGGTGGGGCAGGAACAAATCACAATGGTGGAATGTCATCAGTTAAGGCTATTTTCACTTCTTTTGTGGATCTCCAGTTGCTTCAGGCCATCTGGATGTATATATGCAGGTCACAGAGGATATAATGGCTTAGCTTGGACTCAGAGGCCTGACAGCTCTCACATCTCTCTTCTTATAAGGGTACTGACTTAGTCCCTTTGGGCTCCTATCACAAAATGCCAGAAACTGGGTAGCGTACAAACAACAGAAATTTTCATCACAGACTTCTGGAGGCTGGGAAGTTAAAGATCAAGGCACTGGCAGATTTGATGTCTCATGAAGGCTCATTTTCTGGTTCATAAATGATGACTCCTCACTGTGTCTTCACATGGTGAAAAGAGCAAGAAGGCTCTCTGGGTTCTCTTTTATACAGGTGTTAATCCCAATTACGAGGGTCAAAGTCTCACAAAGACCCCACTTCTAAATATCATCCCCAAAGCCCCACCTTCCAATACCATCATCTTGAGGGCTGGCATTTCAACATATAAACTTGGAGGTGGCGGGGGGGCACAAATATTTAGACCATAGCAGGCAGTAATCTCAACGATGAGGGCCCCACCCTCATGACCTAATTACCTCCTAAAGGTCCCGCCTCCTAATACAAACATCGTGGGAAATAGAATTTCAACATACGAATATCTGAGGGACAGAAACATTGAGGCCAAAGCACAGAGGCTCTTCCATGGAGCCTTACAGATCAGGGAAGGAGTCAAACACAGACTTCAGCCCCCAGAGCCATATCTGCCCCTCAGTTTTACATCTTCAATATTTTTAGTTTCTGGGTAAGATTGTATTCTTTTAAAAAATGCCTTAGATTAAAAATAATCATGAAAGAGTGAAACTACTACCATAAAATAAGTTATACAAGGAAATTCTTGAGAGAGATTTGCTGAAGACTGCTGATAGAAAAGGTCAGGATCACAGAAAGTGGACTATTCTCTGCCCTCTCTCAACATCTAGGCTTCAGGTTCTAAAGAAGCTTGGGAAAGAGAGCAGAGCTAAGGCAAAGAAAAAGAACATGTTCTTTAGGGAAATGTGTAACTGAACTTGGCATTGAGGTGGCCTGGATGATGAACAAGGGCTGGAAGTAGCAACAAAGAAAAACTCTCTTCCAAAGACCGTTTGAACTTTTATTTGTGGAAGTGACTGTGCTGCGCAGTGAGTTTACAATTTCAGAGGACACCGAGATAAGAACACAAAGGCATTCTTGGAAATAACTCAGAAAACAAGAGTGGAGGATATGGGGAATGTGGTGGGTATACAAAAGTCTTGTAGTTTTTAGTGTTGGGAACAGTGGTGTGGCCTCCTTACTGAGTGATATTATACGTGCTTTCATCCACAGTTCCTGTCTCATAAATCCCATGGCCCTTGTTATAATGTTGAGGTATCTTAGGCCTCAGAAACTGGCCTCAAAAGATAGGCTCTCTCTCTCTCTGACTCTTCCCTGCCCTCCTTTTATGTGCCTGAGGCAGGACTATTATCTGATTTTGGGTCATTAGACCCTCATTCCAGATAGCGTTCTTCCCCATACCCTGGAAGAAGGAATGCTCCACAGACAGGCCAAGAAGAATCTGAACAGACAGGCCTTGCTGGGTTTTCCCACTCGGCCTATGGCCTATTAGTACTAAATTATACCTCTTTATCCAATCACGTTTCTATGTGATTGTTAATCATGCTTATCCAATGAAGTCTTCATAAAAGGTCCAAGAAGACAGGGTTTGGGGCCTTCTGGATAACTGAACACGCGGAGGTTTACAAGAAACTGAGTAAGAATTTATCCACATGCCGGAAGGGTGGTGCACCCCAACTCCACAAGCACAAAAGCCTCTGTGTCCAGGATCCTTCCAGACCTCACCTTTGCATCCCTTCATCTGGGTATTTATTTGTATCCTTTAAAACATCTTTGTAATAAACTGGTAAATATGTTTCCCTGAGTTCTGTGAGCCACTCTAGCAAACTAATTGAACCCCAAGAGAGGGCTGTAGGGACCGCAGTGGAAGCTGATTGGTCAGAAATTCTGGAGATTGGACTTGTGACTGGTGTCTGAACTGGGTGGGGGAAGTCTTGGGGACGGAGTCCTCAACCTGGGGATCCAAGGCTATCTCCAGATAGATAGTGTCAGAATTGAATTCGAGGAAATCCAGTTGGTATATTCTGCTTCATGTGTGGGGGAAAAACCCACATATATTTGGCCATAGAAGTCTGTGTCAAGGCCAGGTGCGGTGGCTCACGCCTGTAATCCCAACACTTTGGGAGGCTGAGGCGGGTGGATCACTTGGGGTCAGGAGTTCAAGACCAGCCTGGCTAACATGGTGAAACCCTGTCTCTACTCCAAATACAAAAATTAACCGGGCATAGTGGCAGGCACCTGTAATCCCAGCTACACAGGAGGCTGAGGCAGGAGAATTGCTTGAACCCAGGAGGTGGAGGTTGCAATGAGCTGAGATGGCACCATTGCCCTGGGCAACAAGAGTGAAACTCCGTCTCCACAAAAAAAAAAAAAAAAAAAAAAAAGAAGTATGTGTCGGTTGTTGTGGTGAGATCAGAAAAAAACACCCAGTGAGTGTTGTTTTTCCCACATTCCCACTGAGTATGACGAAATGGTTGTTGATGGTTATCACTGGAGATTGAAAACCAGGATTCCTTTTTCACCAGGAATTAGTGCCTGACATGGCTAGGGATACGCAGTGATGGATTTGTGACTTGCTCCTCTGAAAGCTGGCCCAAGGGTGTACAGCATATGAATGTGGGGGAGCTTACACTACACAGGCTCTTGGCTGTAAGTAGTTCAGTTTCATTTTTTTAAATTTATTACTAACTGCTTAACTTTAGTTAAAGCCTGAGAATCTTATCTACACTGATACAACTTATGCTGTTATCATTTCACTTTATGCAGCTCTGAATCCACTCCCATGCCCCAACTTGAGGCTTAATTTGGTGTATGTAATGATTGATGTTGTTTTGACAAGAATAATAAATAGAGCTGGCAGTTTGAAGAGCGGACAATAAAGATGTAAATAAAGAAGGGGAGTAATGCCATTCAACCTTAGCTTTATATATTGATATCATTTTACTTTTTCTGCTATATTATAACTGATATTATCAACATGTGTCTATTTTATTGATACTTTTTGCACTGATCTTGCCCTGATTTGGTCATTTTTGGTGAACAATTTTAGAAATATGAGCATAGCATAGAAAAAGGGACATCTGTCATAGAGATACATTTCCTATAAAGGTGCACACTTATATGCACATAAAATTATATATGAATGCAGGAAATGTCTACAATGAAAAATAAAAATGGTCCTGCCTATGGTAGAATTACTGCTGCAGGAAGTAGAGGGGAATTGCAGTGACATCTTTGGAAGCATGGGAAGGACCATCAATCAACTCAAAACCATGCCACATGAAAAATATCTGAAAAAGTGTGATTTTTCAACTTGGAGAGAATAACCCACTGAACTTAAATAGCTGTTTCCAAATATGTGAAGTCTGTCTCGCGGAAAGATCAGTCTTGTTAGGTAGGGCCCCGGGGCAGATAGTGAGAGATGCATCTTCCTGAAAAGTGGATCAGAGTATCTGCAACACTGAAACCTCTTACTCTGACTCTGAGAGAAAACCACCACCCAAGGTGCAGCCCAGCCTTTGCCGCTATATGCCTGCCAACGGAGAGGAAACATAAAGCATCTACTCAGCCAACTGTGCCAGTGACCAGAGATAAACTCTGATGGATTTGTGCATTATTCTTCTAAAATTGGTGTCAGGCTGCACAGTAAATAAATTCTGGAGGATGAGGGGAAATTTGTAGGCAAAAGTAGAGAAAAATTATAGATCACTTTGGGAGGCCAAGGTGGGTGGATCACTTGAGGTCAGGAATTCAAGACCAGCCTCACCAACATGGTGAAACCCCATCTCTACAAAAATACAAAAATTAGCTGAGTGTCATGACGGGTAGGTGTAATCCCAGCTACTTGGGAGGCTGAACCAGGAGAATCTCTTGAACCCAAAATTTGGAGGTTGCAGTGAGCCAAGATAGTGCCATTGCACTCCAGCCTGGGAGACAGAGCGAGACCCTGCCTCAAAAAAAAAAAAAAAAGTAGAGACAAAGTAGATACCAAGTGGTATCAGATTTCTTTTTCTCTCTCTTTTTTTTTTTTTTTTTTTGAGACAGAGTTTCACTCTGCCACCCAGGCTGGAGTGCAACGGCACAATCTCAGCTCACTGCAACCTCTGCCTCCTGGGTTCAAGCAATTCTTTCTTGCCTCAGCCTCCCAAGTAGCTGGGACTACAGGTGCCTGCCCCCACACCCAGTTAATTTTTGTATTTTTTGTATAGATAGAGTTTCACCATGTTGGCCAGGCTGGTCTTGAACTCCTGACCTCAAGTGATCTGCCTGGTATCAGATTTTTGCAGAGACTAATAGATATCAGGTGTCAGGTTTTAGCAAACCATTGAAATATTAATAATCCCCCCCCCCAAAAAAAAACAAACACAGAAAGAAAGTACAGATTCTTCCCCTCTTTTGCCAGTGTAGCCATGGACATTTTAACAGCAGTTACATTGATCTGTTCTGCTACAGGCATGCTCCATGCATTTCCTTGGGAAAATGAAGCAAACAGGATCGAATGCTTAGGGTTTGTTTGTTTGTCTGTTTGTTAGTTTGTTTTTTGGGGTAGGGGTGGGGGGACGGGTAGAGTTGTTTTAAGGAACACTCCCAGCTCAGTGTCCATCTATCTGTTCACTGAGGCCCTCACAACTTGTCAGTCAGAAAACTCAAATGGGTTAAAAGAATGAACTCCGGAGCCAAGATTCTAGGGTTTAAATCCCACTTCTACCACTGATTGACTTTTTTATTGTTATTATCACTAGTCCCTCAAGGTCAAAGACAGAGTTAGACCACTACTTCCCTGTAAGAAAAATTAGCCTCGACCTAGCACAGTGGCTCACACCTATAATCCCAGCACTTTGGGAGGTGGAGGCAGGTGGATCACCTGAAGTCAGGCATTCAAGATTAGCTTGGGCAACATGGTGAAATCTCGTCTCTACTAAAATTGCAAAACTTAGCTGGGTGTGGTGGCGTGTGCCTGTCATCCCAGCTACTTGGGAGCCTGAGGCATGAGAATCCCTTGAACCCGGGAGGCAGAGGTTGTAGTGAGCCGAGATCGTGTCATTGGACTCCAGCCTGGGTGACAGTGAGACTCTGTCCCCCTCTCCCATCTCCCCCAGAAAAGAAAGAAAGAAAGAAAAAGAAGTCTCTTAAGTAATACCCTCATCCAGCTATCCTGGTATCTGGGTGTGACTCTTGGTAAATAAAGCTGTAGAAACACAAATGTCCAAAAGCAGGTCGATGATGTTTCCTAACCTCTTTTTCCTTTATGTCTTTAAATGAAACAAGAGTTTACAATAGATTTGCTACTTTATTCTATCCATCTACTCAGACAGTAATAATAATTTTAACAAGCATTGATTCAAATGTTAAACTACCCAATAGATCTATTAGCCTGGGTATTTTGCAAGCACCTCAACTTCAACATCCCAGAAACTGAAGTCTCGGGCTTCTCTTTGCATTTCTAATATTTGTCAATATACTTAGACATTTCCAAAATCATTTTTGGTTTGGCAATGCTACCCTGCTAAATTTTTCTCAAATCCATCTCTTCCTTGAACTCATGTCGGAACTGCCCTGGGTCAGGGCTTCTTGATATATTGCCTGGATTCCTGCTCTAATCTCTCAATGCTTCCTGTGTCTCTCTTTTCTTCTATGTAACACTTCCCTCATCTACACAAGCATAAAGAGGAGCTTTCTAAAATGCAGATCTGATCTTACACTCCTATTTTTTATAAAGTCTAAAGCCCTGGGCAAGGTTTTTATGGTTCTTCATGGTTCCAGTTTATCTTTCCAGTCCTGCTCACTCCCTGCTGTGCTTGTTCAGCCTTGAAGGCTATTAGCGGATTTCTCCCAACCACCTTCCCTGCCCTCAGCACATACAGAGTGCCAGGGCCTTCTGGACCTTTGCTCATGCTACTTGCTTTACCTGAGTGCTCTTTCTCCTTTCCCTGATCTGAAAACCTCTATTCAATCTTAAAGGCCCAGCTCAAATATTACTGTTGTTAAATTTCTTTGTGTTAGGATTTCTTCCACAGAATCCCTTAACACTGGGCTTAGATAGCATTTTAGCATTTTAATAGCATTAACGGTATAGCTGGCTAAAAGGCAACAGATTAAACATACAAGCGGTTTACTCTGACAATTAGGTGCTTTTTAAACTATATGATTTATTTTTAGTTTTACGCATTTTAACCTTCGCAGCTAGCCCAATCCTAAGCATATAATAGGTACTCAAACGGTTTGTTGACTGAATAAATGAAATAAATCTTTTACCTCAAATATATTAATATTTTTACTTTTCATCAGTACAATCAAATAGATATGTGCCTTTTTGCCTTGTTTTATCTGTTGACTAATTTCTAGCAATCTATTCATGCATGGGTAAATGTAACCCTAAAGAGATAATTCTGTCTTCTTTTTAAAATGGCAATGGACTCAGTGAAAGGAAAGGGGTGAGGACCATCATTTATTAATTCATTTGATGCCTATTATCGTGCACCTTTCTAGGCTCTGGAGATTCATTGAAACAGTCAACACTTCTACTCTCCAGGATCTTCTCTTCTATAAAGATAGGACAGAAAAGAAACAAGTAAACAGACAAACAAGGTAATTGTGTTCCGTGGTAAGGACTAAGAGAACCATAAAATGGATTAATGTGTCACAACCTAATTAGGAATGGGGAATACAAGAGATTGGGTGGTTACCTTGCCGATGAAGTGAGAGCTGAATGTTGAAAGGAGCCAACCATGTCATGATCTGGGGGTAGAGAGGACAGTTGGGGTAAAGCCTAAGGACAGGAGTGAGGAAACGGCAGGAGGCAATGTGGCTGCTCATTATTAGCAAGGGGATCACCTGGTGTAGCAGATGCTGTATTACCTGCTGTATTACCTGTATTCCATGTTTCTACATTTATGTCTGATTATAACTTCAGAAGGCTATCCACACTTTATAGATGGAGGAACAGATCATCAGAACAAGACAGCAGACTTTTCCAAGTCTTGTATCTTGGAAATGAAAGGCATAATCATTCTAAATGAATTCTGACTGTCTCAAAAGTTTTGGATCAAATGTCAGACTAAAGTAAAGTGATGTTTGATAGCATTACATCTTTATTGTCTATTGAAATGTCAACCTAAAGTAATCAAAAGGGTAAGCATTTCTTTTTAAAAAGAGTTCGTTCAAGTCTAAGTTTGCCTCTCTTGGACTTCTCAGGCTTTCTTTTTGTTACTTACAAGTTAGTTTGGGTTACAAAGACTTGATTTTAGTGTTTGAAATTTGATTTCTGGAAGTATGGCAAATATCAAAGGTTTAAAACACTTCCTATCAAAACAGAATCACAGGTTATGGTAAAAAAAAAAAAAAAAAAGTCAATCATTTAGCCAAAGTGATCATGTAAAGTTTTCACAAAAAATAAAAACTTTTAATCTTTGATAGAAAGGAGATCAAAGTTATTAAACAAAGTCCTAATAAACACAACATGAGACCAACAGAATCTGTCTCTTCCTCTGTCCATTTTTTTTTGCAGTTCATGCAAAAGGTAAGCACAATTTTTCTTACCATTTTTTGTTAATACTACACAAAAATCTTATTCAAAGGAGGAAACCAAATTTTACTTTTGTATTAGTGTATTATCAATACTAAACCCAATTTTAATAAAACCTTAAAAACAAATCCATCCAATCTCAACCAACTTTGACCATATAAGACTTTCATAAACCTTTTATAACTTCTTAAAAATTTTTTTCTATTTATTCCTTTCTCCAACATTTTAGATCCTTTTAGTTTTGTTTATATCATAGCCCTTTAATTTAAAACAATTTTAAATAACCTCTTAAACTAGACAAATTAATGTTTTACTCAAAAAACACTTTTTTGTGTTTTTGTTTTTTCTAAAAATACATCTTTTTTATATTTGCAGACAAGACAGTTTTTCCCATATCTAGTATTTAATTACGTATATAATTAATTTAGCTCACAGCCAAGTCAAGCAAGTATCAAAAATATAACAAAATGAACAGGTTCATGACCTTAAAATATCTATTAGAAACAGTGTTACACTGTCTGACCAGTAGACCCTGGAAAAATGTCTGAATTATATTTAATGCTAACAATTCTGAAGACATTTTCATGTTATTTTGGCAACAATTTTAAAACTAGTTCTACTTGCCAAGATTACTAAAATCATGTGAACCAGAAGGCATTTGAGTTAGTTTCTATTTTTCTGATAACATATTTATGTACTTAATTTTCCTTGAAGCCAATTAGTTAATGTTCTTTCCCTTATTTTGATAGTGAAATATCACGTACTCATGACATATATAAATATACAGACATATAGGCACACAGACAGAAGTAGATCTTATAGCTTTATAATCTTCTTCATTTACCAACTTTTAAATAGTTTTTCTCTCCCTTTAGACTATCGAGGCCTAAACAATTGTTAGTTAGGCAATCCTCAATTTGCATATCCAAAGACATGATTTTTAGGTGAACATTTACATCCCAAAGGCACAGAAATTAGATCTAAACACGATTATTTGTTCACACAAAAAAGGAAATAGGTGAAGATTCAATCAAGACAAAATTGTTGAGAAAAGTGTCTTAAGAATGGTAAATTACATAAACTTTAAGCCAATGTCTTCTTCACTATAAAAGTTTCTAGTAGTTTAGATACAGGAGGGAGATGCCCTTACAAATGGAGATTTTCTTCATAAATGTAATTTTTTCTTTTATATAGAATTTCAAAATAGCCAGTTAAATGCCAGAAAGTCATATTTTGGAGACCAATCTACACTTAGGTGGTCTTTTCAGCTTTGCTTATTTTTTTGTTTTGTTTTGGTTTTTTTTGGTTAGATTATTGACTTCAGGGTGTAGCCCTTTAATTGCTAAGGCAAAGAAAGCATTTTCTATATCTGTACACAGTATAGATAACTCTGAAAAGAAACAAGAATACTTTGCCTGAAGTCCTATCTTTTATAAACACTTTATCCAGCTTTTTTTTCTAGTTTAAACAAAGAGTATTTTTTCAAGTGACTCACAAACCAATACGTCTTAAAGTTTATGACTTTGGCATCTCCAAAGAGGTGCCAAGAAATCCCCACAAGATATAGAATCACCCCAAAGACAGCTCAAAGAAAGCAAAGTTTTGCTAGCTGCAAATGGAGTACACATCACATTTCTGTCTGGCTATATTTTCTACGATCTCAGCTTGTCAGCTAAGTGCCTATGCATGAAGGTCCAGAAGCCTTGTATGCCCCACAGATGGAGAGACCAGATATGAAAATCTGTCCATGGAAGAGAAAAAAAATCAATAATAAATGGGTACTCCAAAAGATAAAGAGTCATATGAATAATTTAAAACAAATGAGACTGGTTCCCTGACAGGGAATTGATCCTGGGTCACAGTCATAGCAGCACAGAATCTTAGCCATAGACTGCAGTTTGGAATGCTTTTCTTTAAGTCCTACAAGGGGATCCAAAGAGGGAACTTTGAGATTTAAAGGATTTTAACTTGTTTCAGATCTGAGTTCAGCTGTAATGTTGCTTAGCTAATCCCTTGAATGTTAACATTTTACAGACATGTTAAGCTTTACATCTTCAAGAGCAGGGCATTTAAAGGGTGTCATCTGATATTGGGTCAATAAATCATTAAGTGTCATTTATTAATTCCAGTTTAGAAAAAAAAATTGTTGGATCTGTAGTTTGTAATTTCAGTAGTTTCATTTTCATTCTGTAGCAACTGTGTTTGTTCCCTCTGGTCCAAATTTAAATACATTTTCCCCTTTTGAGAGAAAGAAAAGAGTGCAATATGGAATTCCAAAAATTTGCCTAAGAGATGTGTGGGAGTTGAGGGAACAGGCTGGAAGAGGTAAGTTCAGATCATAGAGGTAGAATAAGGAGCAGTTGGAAATAAAAGGGAGAAAGCTTTGAATGTCTTTTTAAATTTAGAAACAGTTTTAGGCAATCTCTTGTAAAGAAATGACTTTATCAGAATGTCTTTTAGAAGCTTCTAAGTACCATTGAAAAATAGCTCTCTACGTTGTTTTGTTTTTATTTTATAGCCAGCTTTTGTTTTTTGTTTGTTTGTTTGTTTTGTTTTCTTTTTGAGATGGAGTTTCACTCTTGTCGCCCAGGCTGGAGTGCAGTGGAGTGACCTCGGCTCACTGCAACCTCCGCCTCCCAGGTTCAAGTGATTTTCCTGCCTCAGCCTCCCCAGTAGCTGGGATTACAGGTGTCTGCCACCACACTCGGCTACTTTTTTGTATTTTTAGTAGAGACAGGGTTTCACCATGTTGGGCAGGCTGGTCTCAAACTCCTAACCTCAGATGATCCATCCGCTTTGACTTCCCAAAGTGCTGGGATAACAGGCGTGAGCCATCGCGCCCAGTCACCAGCTTTTGTTTTTAATTAAACATGCAGATAAACGAACGTAGGTATTTCCAAGGTACCCCATTTTCACTATTTTAGGTTGGGGTCTTCACAGCTTAAGTGAAACCATTTTTCTAGATATTGATGGGAGGTAACACCATAAATATTATACATAAATCTAACTGTAGTTTTTAAAGGTAGATCTCTCCTTTAGAAGTACAATAGTCCATAGTTTAGATTTTCTTTTTGAATGTCCAAAAAGATCTTGTAGGAGAAATTTTAGTCATTCAAGGAGAAAGATTAGATTTGTCAACTGAATCAAGCTTCAGAATCTGACCAGTTTTAAAGATTACAAATTTTCCCTTAAGCCACAATTATTTCACTTTTTGTTTTTAAAAAGAAGTTGTTTCTTCTTGACCAAATTTCATACAACAGAAAATGTTGCAAACTCTAACAAGAAAGTCATTCAAAACCTCAGTAAAAATTGAAAATCCCAAATCTGCAGTCAGCAAAATCTCTAGAAAACAACCAATGAAGCTCCTATCTTAAAAGCAGAACTTCAATTCCAACTCCATTGATTGTGAATTAGGTTGCTTGAATACAGTCTGAATCTCAAATCAAAATCAGGGAGATTTGAAATCTGAAAGGAGCCTCAACAGATGCCCACTGGCTCTGGCAAGGTCAGATGAACAAAAACCATTCATGCTGGGACCAAGTCTCTAACTGTGGGCAAAATGACAGGGATCACAGGAGGCTTGCTTCTGGTCTCCCTGCGTCACCAAAATGTCAACCTAAAATAATCAAAAGGTTCAGAATCTAGTTTAAAGAGAGTTTATTCAAACACAAAACTCGAGGATAGACTATACATGAAGAACAGATTACAAAAAATGGAAGTCAATGTTTTGGAGCCCAGAAGTTTGGAATCACTTATATAGACAAAGCTAGATAAGTTTAACAGAATTTCAACATCTGTCTATGTAAGTCTTAATGCATAGTTACAATGATCTAATTAGCTGAGGTGGTCTTTTTCTTTTGGGAAAGGCATATTTAACATTCCATACTGAAGATGTAACTGTCATGGAATCTTGTGTGGCATCTGGTCTGAGTTAGGTACGGGACAATAAAGGAGACAGTTAATCTATAACAAAGAACTGTGATTGGAAGAGGGGAGATCTGGCTTCTGTCTCTTTTAGTCATTTACAGAACAAGAACATTAAAGAAGAGAGTTAAGCTATAATCTAAGAAGCAGAATTGCAAACATGCTATGTGACTCAGGCTCCAGGGCTTAACTTCCTCTTTGGCACCATAAATTTAGAGTGTCCTGAAATTTTATTTTATTTCACAATAAACTGCTGTGAACATGATAAGAAGCAAATACAGTGAAATCCCTTAATATATTGCTGATGTTAGAATAGACAATATTGCCCACCTTCAAGTTTAAATCTATTATATTAAGCTTTTCTTTATGTGCAAGTTGTATGTTTCAAAGCTGTTTTCTATTCATTTAAAACTATGATAGAAACTATGTAACCACAAGCTTCATTATAATGGAATTTTAATAGCTCAAATAAAAATGCCTATTGGTATAAATACTAATAAAATTAAAACTCATGGTTAGATGAGAATATCAACTACTTGAATTTTGTACAATTTACAGATAAAATAAGAGAGACTTCAATGTTAAAAGGCAACATTTGTTGGCTAAACATTGCTTTCTATTTGATGTTAAAACAGTCTATCAGTTCTTCAAGGCTGAACTAGCAGATTAAACAAATAAGAAAATGCATTAACCAAGCAAATAGGGCATGTCAAAAGAGCAGGCAGTTTGTAGTGAATACAATAAATATATAAACTTTGTTTTATTAAAAAAAAATTTAGTCCATCAGGGGTCAGTAACCACCAAAAGCCTAAATAAAATGTTGATAAAAATCCCATATAAATTTCTTCCCTTGGACCAGAATAAACTTGAGGCAATATAGAATTCAATTACACCTACACTGGGAGACATTTCTTAAACCTAAGATACTAATAGGTTCAAAATTAGAGTATCATTCTCAATTAATATACGCAGCACCCTAGGTCAATTGCCTTAAGAAATTAGGCCACAGATTTTTAAAGCGTACACAGAGAAAAAGACTACCTCCAAAGTCCTTTCTAAGAAGCATGCCTTCCTCCTCAACTTAACAGTAAGACGTGAGTTTTGAAGACCTGATCTGTACATAAGATTAAAATAGAAATCCTTTACCTATATAGCAAGTACCAGAGCACTGTAGCCACAGTTCTCAAAGAGGATTTGGGTGGGTGTGTTCTCTGATCAGAAACTTACCACCAGTACATTTCTGAGTCCTAGGATGTGCTTTGGTTGTTTTCTGAGATTTATTTCCCTGCAAGTATGCTTTTTCTGTGCAAGTGGAGATTCCCTGGCAATAATAAATAATTTACTTTATGCCCAAAAACCTCATTAGAAATACAGACCATAGTTACCAACTTGATTTTAGGAGCAAGAGATTGGAAGTGATGTTTTTCTGGCCTTATGCAGTCTCTCTCACTTTAGAAGAGGTACAGAGCCTTATTAACAAGGAAGAAAACAATTTACAGGGTTTTTTTGAACATGCCTTCAAGATCTGTGAATGATTAGGTTTCAGAATGTTAAGAGGGAATATGATGCAATTGAGATTTTTATAAAGCACAAATGAAGGATAACTGGGTGTTTCATTTCGAAATAAACCCCTTAGGGTCTTAATAAAATATGTAGCGGTCATTACTTGATATACTCACTGCCTCTTCTGCCCCTTCCTAACAAAACTGGAAGAAGTTTAAAGAACTTCAACTTTATTTTACCCCGTGGGTCCTTGTCTGTTGGTCATTTTGGAAATAAAGCCTAAAAAAACAACCAAAGAAAGTTTGAATTTACATCCAGGGATAACAAACGAGTTTCATATTTCCTGACAAATTCAATCAATTAGTGGTGGTGCCTGGAGTTCTGTGTTGAGCAGAATGACAAAGTACATTGGCTCAGTGAGAAAGAAGCCATGATGGATTATTTATGTTTACCATAGACTCAGGAAGGGAATGAGCCAGCACTCATACTATGATTGGCTAAATCTGATAAAGACATTCAAAGAAATAATGGAGATGGAATATTTGTTTTAGAAATCATGATGGAGAAAAAATAAAACTTTCATACCAAAAAGGGAGAAAGGTAAAATATGTGTGTGTGTGTTTTCCATGTAATGCTTCTAGAGCAGAGCCATTCATATATTCATTAAGTACATATTTATTTAGTGCTTATTTAATAATACTATAATGTCTATAATATAAACATAAAATATTTCATATTTAATGTACTTACCTATAAAGCACATTAAATGTAAAATATAAATTATATATTATATATAAATAGTAAAACAATAAATATATATTGAGTGCATCATTCCAAGGTGATAGGAAACAAATTTCTCACCCTGTTATCATCCATGTGATGAAAAATCAAAAAGCAATTGAACAAGTTAACATATTCTGGGGGTTATAATGGCTGAGAATGTTTTTTTAAAAAGCAAAGAAAGTGAACAGAGATTATGGAGTGAGTGATTTCATACGAAATGGTCAGGGAAGGCGTCTCTAAGAAGGTGGCATTTGAAGAGAACTTGAAAGAAGTAAGTGGCAGAGCTATGTAGATGGGGGCAGGTACCCAGTTCAGGAAGGAATGATCTGGAAGTATCCTTGACATGTTTAAGTTCAGTATAGCTGGCCTGTAGAGAACATTAGGGAAAGTGGAGGAGATAAGGTGAGAGAAGAAGTGGAGGGGAGAGGCTGCACCAGGGAGCAGATGATGAGGGGCCTACCCTCATTGGCCATTGTAAGAGAAGTGTCTCTTATTTTGAAACTAGAAAGTTGCCAGTGGAGAGTTCTGAGCAGAGCAATGACATGGATGACTTGGCTGCTGTTGAGAAAAACTGTGGCATAAAAGGGAAAGGGACAAAAGTAAAAGAAAATACACCACTCAGGAGGCTGCTGCAATAATCCAGGCAAAAATGATGGTACCTTGAACCAGTATAGTTGTGGTGGAGGTGAAGAGAAGGGATCATATTCAGAATATATTGTGAAGGTAAAGCAGATGGAATTTGCTAATGCATTGGAGGTGAGATGTGAGAGAAAGAGAGGAGTCCAGGAAGATTCCAATATTTATGGCCTGTGCAACTAGTAAAATAGATGTGTCATATGTTGAGATAAGCAGAATTGTGAGAGCAGCATTTTCAGTGAAATCACTACTTAATCTTTGAATCCGTTAGATTCTTTTTAATGTTTTAAATCAAATTTATTACATATAATTCACAAACAATAAAATATACCAATTTAAAATGTTCAGTTTGATAAGTTTTAACAGTTTTATGCTTTTATGTACACATCACTGAAATCAAGATATAGAATTTTTTTATTAACCCCAACATTTGTCTTGAGTCCTACCGCAGTCAATTACCCAGCCATCACAGGCTCCAGGCAGCAACTGATCTGACTTTTGTCCCTATACCTTAAATTGGTATCTTCTAGCATTTCATATACATGTGATCATACAGTATGTAATTCTTTGGGTTGACTTCTTTCACTCAGAGTAATATTTTCAAGATTTTATATATGTTATGCGTATCAGTAGTTCATTTCTTTTATTATTATTTTTTTAGTGTTGAGTTGTAAGAGTTCTTTCTGTATCCTGGATATTCCTCCCTTGTCAAATACATGTATAACAAATATTTTTCTCCTAGTCTGTGGCTTGTCTTTTTTTTGAATAGTAAAACTTTTAATTTTGGTAAAGTTTAATGTTTCAAATTTCTGGCCGGGCGCGGTGGCTCAAGCCTGTAATCCCAGCACTTTGGGAGGCCGAGACGGGCGGATCACGAGGTCAGGAGATCGAGACCATCCTGGCTAACACGGTGAAACCCCGCTCTACTAAAAATACAAAAACTAGCCGGGCTAGCGGGCGGGCGCCTGTAGTCCCAGCTACTCGGGAGGCTGAGGCCGAGGCGTGAACCCGGGAGCGGAGCTTGCAGTGAGCTGAGATCCCAGCCACTGCACTTCAGCCTGGCACAGAGCCGCAGACCTGCCTCAAAAAGCCTAAATTTCTTCTGTGGTTTGTATTTAATTTTCAAAAAAGTTTTTTGCCTACCCTAAGTTTGCAAAATCTTTCTCCTATGCCTTCTACTAGAAGTTTTACAGTTTCAGTTTTAAGTTTAGCTCTATGATTCATTTCAGTTGGTTTTTGCAGGTATTGTCTCTGCTTAATTTTTCCAAATGAGTATCTTCTCCAGCACAATTTGTTGGAAGGAATTTACTTTCCCCATTGAATTGCCCCGGCACCTTTTTAAAAAGTCCATTGACCATAGATGTCAAGGTGTATTTCTGGACTCTCTTCTGCTGAATTCATCTATATGTGTGTTTGTCATGCAGTACTGCACAGTCCTGAAGACTATAGCTTTATAGCAAGACTTGCTTTGACCCTCTAGTAAGTGGCAATGACTTATTGTTTTTACTAATACCTGGGTTTCCTTACCATCCATTGATTGTCTTCTCAGCTCTTTTACTATGTAAATGCACTAAGTTCTCTTTGTTGTAAAAACTGGAAGGGGTTTATGTTTTTTAGGTTAAATCTGATCAATGGAAACTCTCACAAAATTGCTAGGTAGGTACTAACAATTTTAATTATCCTCTTTTTAGAGGAGGAAATTGACGTACAAAGAAATTAAGCAATTTGCCCCTGTTGAAAGAGCCACAAAATGGTGGGGGCAAGATTCAAAGCCAGGCAGTCTAGCTCCAGAGCTTGTGCCTCTAAGCATCATTGTATACATGATATTCAAACTGAGTGAAATCACAGAGAATGGGGGTAAGAAGAGGTCAGTAGACTGAGCCCAGGGGAACTCAATTGTTTAGGGCTCAGAAAGATGAGGAAGAGCTAACGAAGGAGGCTATAAAGAAGCACTGAGTGAAGGATGACAACCATGAGAAGGAATTGTCCTAGAAACCAGTGAAGAAAGTGTTTCAAGAGAAAGGACATGATTAACTATGCCAAATGCTGCTAGAAGGTCAAGTTATGTGAGCATTGGGAAAACACTGGATTTGGCAACAGAGGTCACTGATGTTCTTGATAGGACCAGTTTTGGTAGAATTGTGGGAGAAGAGTTAGCTCAATTAGAGTGAGTTCAAGAGTAAATAAAAGGAGAGGAAATGGAGACAATGAGTATACACCACTTTTTAGCTGTGTGTGTGTTGGGGAATGGGTGACAGCTGTGGGTAGGGAGGGGAGAGATGAAGTCAGGTATGTGTAATGAAACAGATGGTCTAATGAAAGAGAAAATATTGATGATGCAAACGTTGAAGACAGAAAATCACACACTTTGAAGTGTTTCCAAACACATAGTTTGCTACATAGTGCCATATGTTTTTCAGTGATAAGAACGTGGAGTGTAATTCCCCTTCCCACAAGAATGTTACATCACCCATATCAGATCTACATATGTGAGTTATTGGCCTCAAGTACTAGACTCCAAAATGTTTATAAACCCAAGGTTTTGGACAAACATATTGAGAGCTGAGGCCATGGCAGGACTATACTCTGTCAGCGCCTCTCTGAAGACTGAGAGCCCAGGCTGTGGCAGGACTACTCTCTGCCAGCTTCAAGCTACTCTCTGAAACCTTGCCCACCAACCCTGGCACTGCTCACTAGTGTCTAGGACCTTGCTGGTCATTGCAGATCCACACTGTGTTTGTCAAACTGTCTCTTCCAAGAACCTCTCATAGAAAGGTACACCTCAAACTTTGATTACACTTTCGATCTACATAGGCTTGCTTCTAAACTTATTGAGCAATCAGACTTTAATAATTGGATTCTAAATGAAATTAGAACTCATGATGTAGTTAATATACAGTAGTCTCCCTTTATCCTTGAGGAATATGCTCCAAGACCCCCAGTGGACACCTAAAACTGCAGCTAGTACTGAACCCTGTGTATACCATGCACAAACTTCTTTTTTCTTCTTTACAATTTCATGTATAGAAGACTCATGCTTACCATAGATCTTAGCAACCTCAGCATACATTTTTTTTTCTTTCCTTATTAAGTTGACAACTTTCCCCTTTTCACTTAAAGGTAGCACTTTATGACCTCTCTTTTGAACATCTGGGTTGCCTACGTCACTACTCTTGTGCTTTGGGACATGATTAAGTAAAATACAGGTACCTCATTTATTGAGCGTATTCCCTGTGATATTCATTCTCATTATTCTCCTCTACTTTGAGCATTGTGTGGAGGAATAAAAAAGAACTTCATTGTATGGCAACAAACCATGTGATTCATAAAACCATACTGTGATCTTATTTTAACCACACAAAACACCCCAATTTGGGCAGGACCCAAATTCATGCCAAGACAAATGAGGAAGGGGGCCAGACCCAGTGCCAAGAGGCAGAGTCAAGTGCAAGAGGAGGAAAAATAGCCCATTCGTAATGGTGGGATAAGGCAGAGGATATAGGAGCAAGGTGGTTTGACAGACGTTGTGGTGGGAAGGTGTGAAAGTCCTCCTCTAGTGGCTTCTATTTTCTTGGGAAAATAAGAAGTTAGCTCATCGGTTGAGAGTGAAGAGAAGCAAGAAAGTTGTGGAGGCTTAACTAAAGTGGAAAAGGTATGAATTAGGAGACTGGAAATTAAATAGGTCAGGGGTATATTGTAGAATTGTCCAGTGGCAGCACTAGAGACTTGTTTGGGTTAAAAATCGCAAATTTAAACTGAAATTTAGTCAGCTGAAACTGAATAAGTACCTTTAATTTTTTAAATGGCCACTTTTTTTTTCTAATAACATAGTTGGAAAAGAATAATAAGACAGATACTTGAATTTTAAAAACTGACCAAAGGAATCTCCATAAAATTTGCCAGTTAATCATAATAGTGTATCAAAGATAATTTTCTGATTTTGTTAATTTCACTGCAATTATGTAAGAGAACTCCTGGATTTTAGAAAACAAACAATGAAGCATTTAGAGGAAAAAAGGATAATCATGTGTGCATCTTACTCTTAAATGATTTAGGAAAAAAAGTAAGTATAAAATGAAATATATGTACATTTTTTCCTTCCCCGTTTTATTACAATATAATTAACAAATGAAAATTATATATATTTATGGTATACAACATGATGTGCATACACCTTTTGAAATGACTAAATCAAACTGATTAATATAATTTTGAAACAAAGATAAATTTTTTTAACAAAATGCACATGTAAAAATAAAAGTCAGGGGAATATGTCCCTTATGACGTTGAATACTTTAAACCCTGCTATACTGAGAGAAACAAATCAAGACAAATCATACTAAAAACAAAGGAGAGGAACAAGCAAAATGAGTTTTTTCCAAAGCTACCTGGATAAATTCTTATACAGACTATTCAGTCTGTAAAGGGGGTGGTGGAAGGGGAGGTTGATTGGCTTAATGCAAGATTTCTTACCTTTAGCACTCTTGACATTTTATGGTCAGATAATTCTCTGTTATGAAGGTTGTCTGTGCATTGTAGGTAGGTCAGATGGTTAGCATCACCTCTGGCTGCTACCTCCTACACACCAGTAGCAAACCCTCTCAAGTTGTCGCAACCAAACACGTGCCCAGACATTTTCAAACATTCCTTGAAACAATATCACCCCAGGTAAGAACTGATGCCTGAACAGACGCTTGCCTATGATGTCTATATTTGGAATTTTAGAAGCTATGATTAAATATATGTTTACATATACATACATCCACACACACATATGTATATAAAATATACAAACATGTATTTATGTATCTACATTTACATATTATGCATTTATGTGTATGCATGTATACTTATACATATAGAAAAGGAGATAGAGAAAAACTGAGACAGAGAGAGAGTGAAAAAGGACACAGTAGATGTAATAAATGTTAATATTTGGGAAAATATGGGTTGAAAGTATCCAGGATTTGTTTATACTATTTTTGAAAATTTTCCATAAGTTCAAAATAATATCAAAAAAAGACTGGCCTGTATTTGAAGTAAAATGCATTTGGAAAACTACTAAAGTCTTGAATTGTATTATCTTGATTCTCCCATATAACCTTATAATGTCATGATTCAGAAAATTTAAGAAACTATTACTCAGAATTTATATTTGAGAAAAAAAGTCAAGGCAAGACTGATGCTAGTTTATTTTTAATTTGTAGCTCAAACCATTAGAGAAAATCTGTCACTGAGATATAAATTTATATTATGAAGAAAGAACACGAATATACTGGTTGTTATATAGACTCTCTATATGTGCATTTTCCTCAAGATTCTCCCACACAACAAAGAACATCTTTCTCATCACAAAATTCTAGGAACCATCATTGATTTTTCTCCCTCACTCTCCACATCTAGTTCATCAGTAAGTGTTGTTGATTTAATCCCTCATATCCCTACTGAACCCCTCCCTTCTCTTTGTCTCTATAATCATCAGTCTGGTCCATGTCACCATGTCACTCCCCTGTAGACCTGTTTTCATTATTGCCCCTTCCCCCAATCCATCTACACAGCAACTAAGGTCATCTATTTAATATCACTCTTGTTTAAATGCTTAAATGTTCAGGTGTGCTAGAATTTTACAACATTGCACCTGTAGTCAACGATAATGTATGGTTCACCTAAAAATTTGTTCAAAGGGTGGATTTCATGATAGGTGCTATTACCATAATAAAACACAATTAACAAAGAAAAGAAAGCTATGGGGCATTTATTATAATACAAAGCTGGTTTACATCTTTAAAAATCTATTTTAAAGATTTTTTTCTTTAAAAATCTATTTTAATAGATTTTTAGAGAAAAGGATTTTTCCATGAGATTAATAAAGCTAAGAAGAAAGATCAATCAAGACAGGAAATTGCCACTTTAATCTTGAAGATGGTGGTTCATATTTTCTTGCAGGGTATTTCGAGCATAGCATCTTACCGAAATCCCTTTTGGAAATTGTCATAAAACTCCAGGGTCTCTATTTAAATGGAAGTGCACAATGAAGTGGCTTAGAGAAATTAATGAAAACAATGAAGAAGGAATTCAATTTTAATGGAAGATAAAGAGCTAGAGTGGAGAGAAAGGCAGAAGATGAAAACTTTAAATTCTTATGTACCATACTTTAAATATCAAAGACCCAAGAACTGTATATGAACCTAAGTTCCTGAAAGATATGGACATTTAGAGACAGAAAAGGAGATTGTCAGTAGCACGGTAATGTCTCAAATCTGGGACGAAAACTCTAAATGTCTCTAAGCTTTTATTGAATCACAAGGAAACTTCCCTGAGATTGGACTTTGTCATTTTATAGAAACTCTATTTAGCCTTTAAAGATTATTTTAACAAAAGAATATTTCAATTTAGGGTTTTAGAGAAATTAGCCAAATGGAGATGACGGTCTTAATGACCACGTTTTCTTCCATTTTCACTGAGATAACGTGCACAAACACTCAGGAACTCAGAGCTTTTCCCAATGCCTCTTTGAAATTTTCCCATTGTGTAGATTTTGAACAATTGATGCAAACTAGTTTCTGACAATTTTTATAATGGAATTTCTTCCATCGGCTGAGTCAATTGTTTCTGTGTGTCTAGCGAATTGCTTTTTTATTTTAAGTGATATGGACCCACAATTTAAAAAAACCAGTAAGACAGAAACATATAATGAAAAGAAAATGTCTTTTCCTGTCATGCCCAGTCTTTCTTCTGAAAGGTAGGCAATTGAGAAGAGTTTCTTATAGATCCATCAGGGAGTAGGAGAAAAGCACAGGCGTGTACACACACGTTTATACATATGTGCATAACATTTTACACAAATTGCACTATATGCCAAAGACTGTTTGAATCTTTACATTTTTCAGTTTGAATAACTTGCTAAGTTACCTTTCCCGGAGGTTGTGTATTTTATTTTTCTGCCAGTAGTGTATGAATGCATCTATTTCTTCATGCCCTCCCCACCATTGGATGTTAACAAACTTTTTGAATTGTGTTAATCTGAAAAGTGGAAAACATCAATTTGCTTTCATTGACTTTAATTATGAATGAAACTATCTTCACATTTTTGACCATTTACATTTCTTTTTCTGTCAAGTGTTTATCATCTTTGCCTATTTTCTGCTGCATTTTATCTTAAGAGGCCATTCATGTAAATCCCATGTAAATTTAGAAAAATTACCAGTGGTAGGTTATATATATATATCACATTTGTAAGTATAGAAAAATCACCATTTGTAGGTTATGAACACTTTTTCCAAATATACCTCCACTTTTTGTTTTTTAATTTTATTTTTTACAAAATTATGCTTAGAGTCTTTTTGTGGTATAATTTTCAACATTTTGTACCTTTTTCTTTATGGTTTTCCTGATCGACTGCGCGGATGTTGACGGGAGGACTGATCTGATGAATCTGACGGAGGATCCGCGCCGCCGCCGCTTCTGATTTGCCAGCGCGTGCCGCCGCCGCCGCCGCCGCCGCTGCTGCTTCGCCGTCGTGTCTGCCTTTGAGATGGAGTTTCTGCTGCTCAGCTAAATGCAATGGTGCATCTCGCCTACTGCAACCCTGCCTCCCAGGTTCCAAAGGATTCTCCTGCCTCAGTCTCCTGAGCAGTTGGGATTACAGGGGTATGCTGCCTGCCTGCTTACCTTTATTTTTTAGGCAGAGGCTGCCTTCTCCATGTCAGGTTGGTCTCGAACTCCCAACCACAGGTGACCCGCTCGCCTTGGCCTTACAAAGTGCTTGGATTACAGGCATGAGCCACTGCGTCCAGCCTTACAAACCTATTTTTCTTCAGTGATTTGCCAACTTCATAATATATTAATTTCCCATAAATAATTGTATCTATTACTAGACCCTTTATTATGTTTCCTAGGTATAATTATTTTATAGTACCAAATTCTTTTAGGTATTTTTACTTGATTAGACATTCTATTATCTGATAGACAAGTCTTCTGCTGTTAACTTTTCTGTTTCAAAATTGTCCTTGCTATACTTTCATGTTTACTTTTACGAATTTATTCCGTTAATATTTTGTCTAATTCATCCCCCCAAGCTTCTGTTATTTTAATGAGACTTTAGCATTAATTGCTAGCTTTGCAATATTGACTTTACCTATTCATAAGCCAGCTTCCATTTTATCAATCTCAATGAAGTTAAAAATGTAGTCATAACAGTTTTATAAATTTTATACATTCCTCATTAAGTGTTTTTCTGTTACAACTATTATACATGGAATATTTTCTGCCTTTTTCTTTTTTCTTTTTTTTTGAAACAGGGTCTCACTTTGTCACTTGGGCTGGAGTGCAGTGGTGAAATTTCAGCTCACTGCAACCTCTGCCTCCAGGGTTCAAGCGATTCTTCTGCCTCAGCCACCCGAGTAGCTGGGATTACAGGTGCACGCCAGGACACCCGGCTAATTTTTGTATTATTAGTAGAGATGGGGTTTCACCATATTGGCTAGGCCGATCTTGAACTCCTGATCTCAGACGATCCACCTGCCTCGGCCTCCCAGAGTACTGAGAGATTACAGGTGTCAGCCACCACACTTGACTTTCGTTTTTCTCACATTTATTGTTTACTGCTAGAGCAGCTTCTTTACTGTTAAGAAAGATTTATATTATTATTATTTTTTTAAATTTTTATTTATTTATTTTGAGACGGAGTCTCGCTCTTGTCGCCCAGGCTGGAGTGCAATGGGACAATCTCAGTTCACTGCAACCTCCGCCTCCTGGGTTCAAGCGATTCTCCTGCCTCAGCCTCCTGAGTATCTTCTTAATTGGAATGTTTAAAGTATTTCTCCATTAAGCAGTTTCATTATGCTGGATTTTTGTCAAACATCTTCAACATCTATTGGGTTGGGATATTTTCCCCCTGTTAGTCCAATATTATGAAAAATTATATTAGTTTAATTTGCTTGCATGTAAATATAGTTGCATGTAAATATTCTTAGGATGAACTGCACTTGACCAAGAAGTAGAATTCCTTAATTGATCCACTTAATGCTATTTACAAATGTTTTAAATACATGCATATAAATAGTGTAAGTGAACTTGGTCTGTAATTTTTTATTTTATTTTATTTTTTTGGTGGGAAGTCAAATTTTAGTGTCTTTTTCTGCTCATGTACGTAGTTGAAAGCTTTTCTTCTTTCTCTGTTCACTGAGATATTTTAAATCAGGTTGGAATTATCCATGAATTATCACTGCCCATGAAAACCTTTAAACTGATTTTTCAGAAAGTAGTACTTCTATGTTTTCTGCAAATTTTGTTTGATTTCTTTTTTATAAAAATACTTTTTTTTTTTTTTTTAAGACGGAGTCTCGCTCTGTCACCAGGCTGGAGTGTAATGGCAAAGTCTTGGCTCACTGCAATCTCTGTTTCCTGGGTTCAGGTGATTCTCCTGCCCCAGCCTCCTGAGTAGCTGGGACTACAGGCGCCTGCCACCACACCTGGCTAATTTTTGTGTTTTAGTACAGACAGTGTTTCACCATGTTGGCCAGGATGGTCTCGATCTCCTGACCTCATGATCTGCCCGCCTCAGCCTCCCAAAGTTCTGGGATTACAGGCGTGAGCCACTGCGCCCGGCCTATAAAAATACTTTTAAGTGAAAGTATAAATGTCTAGGTAATTGTGGTTTGGATCTTTCAAAATTAATTATGGTTTTTTTTTTGTTTGTTTTTTTTTTTGGTTTTGAGACAGAGTCTCGCTCTGTCGCCCAGGCTGGTATCAGTAGACTCTGTGGTGATCATCTCTTTTTTATTCTTGATCTTGATGGTTTATCTCCTTTTCTTCTTGATCACTACCTGAGAATGTCAATTTTGTTGGTCTTTTCAGTGAATCAATCTTTGGTTTTGTTAATTTTCTCTAGTCCGTTTTCTATTTTGTTGATTTCTGTTCTCATCTTTAATATTTTCTTTCTTCAACTGACTATGTATAATTTGCTCTTTTTCTAGCTTCTTAAGGTGGGATATTAGGCATTGACGTGAAATATTTCTTCTTTTCTAATACGAACATTTGAAAGTATGAGTTTCCATCTAAGTAAAGTGTTAAATTTATCTGTTCATTATGATTCAGTCAAAATTGTTTTCTAATTTTCCATATTCTCTATAATATTCTTTGAGTTCATCCTGTTTGGAGTTTGCTGAGCTTCTACAGTCTATAAATTTATGTCTTTCACCACATTTGGGAAATTTTAGCCATATTTTCTTCAACTAGCTTTTGTGCGTCTACCTCTTGCACTAACTCTCTAAGACTCCTATCCATGTGTGTTAGACTTTTTAATATTGTCCTATGTGTCCCTGAGAGCTGAGAGTTTTTTCCAACTTGTTTTCTCTTTATTCTTCAGGTTGGATAATTTCTTTCAACTTATCTTCAAGTTTACTGACTGGTTCCTCTGTCATCTCCTTGCAGCTTGTGAACCTAACTATCCAGTAAGACTTTGAAAATTTGAATAAATTATACAGTCATGTGCCACATAATGACATTTCAATCATCAACAGATTGCATATATGAGGGTGACCCATGAGATGATAATGGAGATAAAAGTTCCCATTGCTGGCTGGGAGTGATGGCTCATGCCTGTAATCCCAGCACTTTGGGAGGCCAAGGTGGGTGGATCGCCTGAGGTCACGAGTTCAAGACCAACCTGGCCAACATGGTGAAAAACCATCTCTACTAAAAATACAAAAAAATTAGCTGGGCATGGTGGAGGGCACCTGTAATCTCAGTTACTCAGGAGGCCGAGGCAAGAGAATCGCTTGAATCCAGGAGGCGGAGATTGCAGTGAACTGAGATTGTACCACTGCCCTCCAGCCTGGGCGACAAGAGCGAGACTTTGTCTCAAAAAAAGAAAAAGAAAAAAAGTTCCTACTGCCTAGTGATATTTTAATTATCCTGACCCTGTGTAGGCCTAGGGTTAATATGTGTGTTTGTGTGTTAATTTTTAATAAAAAAATTTAAAAAGTAAAAATAAGTAAACAGTTGTAAAAATAGAAAAAAGTTTGTTCTAAAGAAAAATAATTTTTGTACAATTGTACAATGTTTTGTGTTTTGAGCTAAATGTTATTACAAAAGAGTCAAATAATTTTAATTTAAAAATTTATAAAGTAGAAAAGTTACAGTAAGCTAAGGTTAATTTATTACTGAAGAAAGAAACTTGTTTATATAACTTTAGTGTGTACAGTGATTATAAAGTCTACAGTAATGTATAATAATGTCCTAGGCCTTCACATTCACTCACCACTCACTCACTGACTCACCCAGAGAAATTTTCAGTCCTGCCATTTCCATTCAAGGTATGTATCCTATACAGGTATTCCATTTATTATTCTTTATACCGTATTTTCACTAGACCTTTCCTATGGTTATACATGTGTAGGTAAATAAATACTTGCATTGTTTTACCACTGTCTATAGTATTTAATATGTATTTTACCACTGTTTATAGTATTTAATAGAGTAACATGCTGTACAGCTGGTAACCTAGGAGCAACAGGATATCCTATATGGCCTAGGTGTCTAGTAAGCTATACCATCTAGGTTTGTGTAAGTACACTCTACGGTGTTCACACAACAACAAAAATCACCTAACAACACATTTCCCAGAACATACCCTGTTGTTAAAGCAAAGCATAATGGTGCTTATCACCTCTAAAATTTCTATTTGGTTCTTTTGAAAAAGACAAGTCTCTACATGTCTCATGAGACTTTCTCTCATTTCATTTTTTTCAGGAGTGTTCTCTCTACAACATGTTGCCTTAGTTATATTAGCTGCATTAAAGTATCTGATAGTTCCAGTATCTAGGAAGAACTCAAGGATGACAGGAGTTCATTGTCTTTTCTCCTAATGATTAGACACATGTTCTTGGTTCTCTGTACATAGGATAACTTTTTTAATTCTGTCCTTAACATTGTAAAAGACGGGTTGTGTAGACTATGGTTTCTGTTGTAAGCATCTGTAGAAGCCAGTCTGATTCAGGCAGTAAGATCTGTCTCATTTCTGTGGGTGGTAATTCGAATTTCAGTTCCATGTTCGGAGCCTTTGTTAATCTGTTGTAGGTGTTGCTCATGTATTTATGGTTCATGGATTAGTATGAGGGAGTTTTGAGTAGCCCAGTTTTCATTTCAGTTATTTTATCCATCGTTTAGGTCTTTCCTAAGTAGGCTTTATTCCAGTGAGCATTATTCCTGAGTTAAAGCGAGAGACTAGTGCATGGAGATCAAAGCTCAGTCCCATTTTGAAACCTCTGTTATGTGCTAATTTGGTCTGACTTGTATATGCATAGATCAGGAGTTAGGTGGAAACCTGTGTAGGTTCACATACAAAATTAGAAAATTTCTCTAGCTTTCTCCTTCCTAACAATTTCCCCCTAACTCAATTCAGCTTGTGAAGTCCCTTTTTCCTGGTTTCTATGGGGCCTGCTCTTAGAGCAGAGTCACAAAGGAAAAATCAATTAACAAATGGGTAACTCACTCAACGTGGAACACATCATTCAGTTTTTGCTTTCTTTTACAATCTGTCTTCTTTTGTTCCTTTTCAGCGTAATTCAGAATTTTTATTTGTTGTTCAGAGTTTAGTATTGGGAGAAATGGGTTGTAGTGAGATTATTTTCTGAGATTTTGGCATTTAATGGTACCTTTCATACTTAAATGACAACAGAGCTTGAATATTGTTTTTATTCATTTCATCAGAGCTCTAGAGACATTGCATCACTGTAAAATTAGAGGGAGTTTGAAACTACCTGCATATCATTTTTTTACACCTGGATCCTCATAAAATTCTTTGTCCTTGAAGTTTAGAATAGAATATTCTTGATGATGAACATTCTCCATCAGTTTTTCTTAGTACATGGTAGGCCTCTTAATCTGTGGTTTCAGTTCTTCCTTTTCGTGTAAAAATACTAATTATTTTGTCTTTGAATATTTTTCTCTATTCTAGTGCTTGGTTTATCTTATTCATGCATACTGAAGATCTTCATGTAGAATTATTGTTTGCTCTCCCTATCTTTTACATTGCCTCTAATTGTTTTAATCTCTGTCTGTCTCTTTCATATCAAATCACTGTTACTATCCCAAATCTTTCCTCCACTTCAAAAACTCTGTTTTTAACATGTTTAACTTAATTCTTACTAATTCTAATTTATTCATTAGTTCTGTGTTAAGCACCCCCAGTTTGGTGTCTTAACCCTGAAATCTCCCATTTTATTTCTTTCTATTGCTCCATAATTTTATTTTTTATTTCAATTTTACTGAATGTATGTTCTTCTTAATTTTTCTGTGGTCAGATCTCTCATGTACGTATAGTGGATTGAATAGTGTTACCCCAAAATGTATGTCTGGAAACCCAGAATATGACCTTATTTAGAAACATTCTTTACAGATTTATTTAAGCTAATAATTGAGATAAGAGTATGCTGGATTAGGATGGACCCCATGTCCCAAGAGAGTACCCTTATAAGAAACAGAAAAGGTCAAACAGAAATTCTCAGAGAACAAAGCCATGTAAAGATCAATGTACAGACTGGAGTGATATATTCACAAGCCAAGGAAGGCCAAGGGTTGCCAGAAACCACCAGAAGCTAGGAGAGAGGTACAGAACAGAGGAAGTGGCTTTGGAATTAGGAAATGAGTAGAGGCTGGAAGAATTTTTGAGGCACTTTGTTGAAAAGGAAGTTTAGATTGCCTTGAAGAGATGCTTGGTGGAAATATGAATGTTAAAGGCAATTCTGCTGAGGACTCAGATAGAAGTAAGGAGCATGGTAGAGAGATCTCCTATCATCTTAGTATATCTATCTATCTATCTATCTATCTGGAGAGAGAAAGAACAGAATGTTGGTAGAAATATAAGCAAAAGGATGTTTCTGGTGTGATCTCAGAAGGAAATGTGAGGTATGTTATCAAGAAATGGAAGAAAGAAAATTCTTGTTATAAGGTGACAGAAATTGTTTTTACCTTATTATTTTAACTTTTGTTTAAGGTTCAGGGATACACTTGCAGGTTTGTTATATACATAAACTCATGTCACAAGGGTTTGGTTTACAGATTATTTCATCACCCAGATACTAAGCACAGTACCCAATAGGTATTTTTTCTGATCTTGTTCTTCCTCAGACCCTCCACTTTCAAGTAGACCCCAGTATCTAGCATTCTCCTCTTTGTGTCCATGTATTCTGGTTGTTAACTCCCAGTTATAAGTGAGAACATGTTGTATTTGTTTTTTTGTTCCTGCATTAGTTTGCTTAGGATAATCGCTTCCAGCTCTATTCATGTTGCCGCAAAGGACACGATTTCATTCTTTTATATGGCTGCATCATATTCCATGTTATATATGTACCACCTTTTCTTTATCAAGTCTACCATTAATGGGCATTTAGGTTGATTCTGTGTCTTTGCTATTATAAATAGTGTTGTGATGAACATATGCATGCATGTGTCTTTAAGACAGAATAATCTATATTCCTTTGGGTATGTACCCAATAATGGGATTGCTGGATGGAATGGTAATTCTGTTTAGTTCTTTAAGGAATTGCCACATTGGTTTCCGTGATGCATGAATTGATTAACACTCCCATCAGGAGTGTGTAAGTGTTCCCTTTTCCCTGCAACCTTGCCATTATGTTATTTTTTTGAGTTTTTAATAATAACCATTCTGACTCACGTGAGATGGTATGCCATTATGGTTTTGATTTACATTTCTCTAATGATTAGTGACATTGGGTGTTTTTTCGTATGCTTCTTAGCTGCATGTATGTTTTCTTTTGAAAAAATGTTTGTTGACGTCTTTGCTCACTTTTAGTGGTGTTGTTTGGTTTTTGCTTGTAAATTTGTTTAAGTTCCTTATAGACTCTGGATGTTAGAACTTTGTCAGATGCATAGTTTGTTAATATTTTATGCCATTCTCTAGTTGTCTGCTTACTCTGTTAATAGTTTCTTTTACTGTGCAGAAGCTCTTTAGTTTAATTCAATCCCATTTGTCAACGTTTGCTCGTGTTGCAACTGCTTTTGGGGTCTTCATCATGAAATTTTTGCTGGTTGCTACGAGGTGACAGAAGTCTTGAGTGAATTGTGTTCTATAGTTGGGCAGAAAGCAAAACAGATAAGTGATTAACTTGGATGTTTGAGCTGAGGATATTTCTAAGCAAAGTGTGGGAGGTTCAGCCTTATTTCTCCTTGCTGCTTGTAGAAAAATGTGACAGAAAAGACATAAATTGAAAAAGAAACTGTTAAGCAAAAGAAACCAGAGTTTGATGATTTGGAAAATTCTCAGCCTATCAAATAGCATGCTCTGGAAGTAAGAACAAACATTCTGAACAACATTTTGCTGAAAAGATCACATGTGTAACTCAATAATCAGATCAACCTTCTCAGCAGAATCCAAAAATTTAGATGACATTATTCAAGAAAATGTCTGTGGAGGACTCTTGTTCAATAGCATGGACTGCCATGAATTCCACGGGAAATCAACAAGGCTTTTCAGAATGCTACACTAGCGGAAACACTATGTAATAGTTTATTTTCACACTGCTGTAAAGACATACCCGAAACTGGGTAATTTATAAAGAAAATAAGTTTAATTGACTCACAATTCTGCACGGCAAGGGAAGCCTCAGGAAAATTATGATCACAGTGGAAATCTTACATGTGAGAGGCAGGTAAGAGAAATGAGTGCCAAGCAAAGGGGACACTCCTCATAAACCCATCAGATCTCATTAGAACTAACTCACTATCATGATAACAGCATGAGGGTAACTACCCCCATGATTTAATTACCTCCCATAGGGTTCCTCCCATGACACATGGTATTATGGGAACTACAATTCAAGATGAGATTTGGGTGGGGATACAAAGCCTAACCATATCATTCTGTCTCTGACCAAATCTCATGTCCTCACATTTCATAATCATGCCTTCCCAACAGCCCCCCAAAGTCTTAACTCATTCCAGCATTAACTCAAAAGTCCAAATCCAAAGTCTTATCTGAGACAAGGCAAGTCCCTTCTGCCTATGAGCCTATAAAATTAAGAGCAAATTAGTTACTTCCTAGATACAATGATGGTTCAGGCATTGGATAAATACACCTGTTACAAATAAGATAAATTGGCCAAAACAAAGAAGTTATAGCCCCCATACAAATCTGAAATCCAATAGGGCTGTTATTCAACCTTAATGTTCCAAAATAATCTCCTTTGACTCCACATCTCATATCCAGGTTATGCTGATGTAAGAGGTGGGCTTCCACAGCCTGGGGCAGCTCCACCTGTGGCTTTCCAGGATACAGTCCCCCATCCTGGCTGTTTTCACAAGCTGGCATTGAGTGCCTGTGGCTTTTCCAGGTGCAGAGTGTAAACTGTCAGTGGATCTCCCATTCTGGGGTCTGGAAGACGGCAGCCCTCTTCTCACAGCTGTACTGAGCAGTGTCTCTGTGGGGACTTTGTGTGGGAGCTCCAACCCCACATTTCCCTTCTGCACTGCCCTAGAAGAAGTTCTCTATGTGTACACCTCTGCCTGGGTATCCTGGCATTTCTGTCCATCCTCTGAAATCTAGACAGAGGTTCTCAAAGCTCATTTCTTATCTTCTATGTACCTACAGAACAAACACCATGTGGAAGCCAAGTCTTGGGGCTTACACTCTCTGAAGCAATGACCTGAACTGTATCTTGGCCCCTTTTAGCCACAACTGGAGCTGAAGTAGCTGGGATGCAGGGTACTATGTATTGAGGCTGCACAGGGCAGGGGGTTGCCCTGGGTCCAGCCCATGAAACCATTTTTTCCTCCAAGCCCCTGGACCTGTGATAGAAGGGGCTGTCATGAAGGCCTTTCACATGCCATGGAGACATTTTCCCCATTGTCTTGGTGATTAACATTCAGCTCCTTATTACTTATGCAAATTACTGCAGCAGGCTTAAATTTCTCCCCAGAAAATGGGTTTTCCTTTTCTGTTTTATCATCAGGCTGCAAATTTTCCAAACTTTTATGCTCTGCCTTCTGTTGAATACTTTGCTGCTTAGAAATTTCTTCCACCAGGTACTCTAAATCGTCTCTCTCAAGTTCAAAGTTCCACAGATCTCTAGGGCAGGAGTGAAATGCCACTAATTTCTTTGCATAGAAAGAGTGACCTTTACTCCAGTTCCCAACAAGTTCATCATTGCCATCTGAGACCACCTCAGCCTAGATTTTGCTGTTGATATTACTATCAGCATTTTGGTTAAAGCCATTCAACAAGTCACTGGGAATTTCCAAACTTTCCCACATTTTCCTGTCTTCCTCTGAGCCCACCAAACAGTTCCAATCTCTGCCCATTACCCACTCCCAAAGTCACTTCTGCATTTTTGGGTATCTTCACAGCAGCACCCGTTCTCTGTGATACCAATTTACTGTTTTAGTCTGTTTTCGTGCTGCTTTAAAGACATACTCAAGACTGGGTAATTTATAAAGAAAAAAGGTTTAATTGACACAGTTCTGCATGTCTAGGGAGGCCTCAGAAAACTTACAATCATGACAGAAGATGAAACAGGCACGTCTTACATGGTGGCAGGCGAGATAAGTGAGTATGGAGTGAAGGAGAAGCCCCTTATAAAACCATCAGATTGCTTGAGTACTTATTCACTATGAGAACAACATGAAGATAACTGCCCCAGTTATTCAATTACCTCCCATAGAGTCCTTCCCATGACATGTGGGGATTATGGAAATTACAATTCAAGATGAGATTTGGGTGGGAGCACAGTAAAACCATATCACACTACCAGCCTGGACTGAAAGGGGCAGAGATAAGACAAAATAAAGGAAGGCCACCAGATTTCTGGGATTCTAGCAAGAAATGGGCTGATAGAGCTATTCAGTCACAAATATTTGCTCATCTTTAAGAGAAAGGAAGAATTACTCTGAGGGCAGAACCGCAGATACAAATATAAAGGCCAGAGACAGCAGGGTGACTACCATGGGCCCAGAAAACAGAGGATCAAGTCTCAGAGGATCATTTTCAGGCCTTCAGCCGAATGCAGTTTGTCCTGCCAATTTTTACACTTGCTTGAAACCAATAACCCTTTTATAACTTCCAATTTCTCCCTATGGAAATGAAAATGTTTATCCTATGCCTGTCCCAGTGGTCCACAGATGGAGAGGATTGCTAAGAATTGCCAGCAATCACCAGAAGCTGTTCTCCAAAACTGTGAGAGAATAAATTTATGTTGTTGTGTTACCCAGTTTGTGGTAATTTGTTTCAGCAGCCCTAGTACACTAGTACAGTGTAGAATTTACTTTCATTTCTTTGCATTAATTTTCTTATATGATGGATTTCAACTATTGGATTTTCTAGGACTATGTGTCCTTCTTTAATCATTTTTATTTTAGTGCTTTTTATGTAGGCTTTATGCCATTCCTTTTTGCCTTAATTATTTTTCATTTGTTCTATTAAGACCTTCTGTTTGCTCCTAGATAATTTTGGAATATTCTTCCTTTCATGTTACTGAGAGGAATTTTTTATTCTTCACAGCTTCAATATGAGTATTTTTATATTTCTGATTTAGCATGAAGAGGAAGGGTGAAGTCAGGCTATGGACAATCACAGATAGATTACCTTGCCTGCGCACTCTCACATATAATTTTGTTAAAAGCTCACTGTACGAGAAAAATGGCTAGACTGGGTACAGTGGCTCACACCTGCAATCTCAGCACTTTGGGAGGCCGAGGCTGGCGGATCACCGAGGTCAGGAGTTCGAGACCAGCCTGGTCATCATGGCGAAACCCTGTCTCTACAAAAAGTACGAAAATTAGCTGGGCGTAGTGGCTCACCCCTGTAGTCCCAGCTACTCAGAAGGCTAAGGCTGGAGAATCGCTTGAACCCAGGAGGCAGAGGTTGCAGTGAGCCAAGATCATACCATTGCACTCTAGCCTGGGCAACAAGAGTGAAACTCCGTCTCAAAAACAAAAACAAAAGCAAACAAACAAAACAAAACAAAAGGCTAAAGACTTCAGTGAGTACCTCACAAGAGCATATCCAAATGACTGATTAACATATGACTAAAAAACACTGAGTTTCCAGGGTTCTAGAACAATACTAAATGTCATTGATTGCTAGCATAAATTAGTTAACCACCTTGAAAAATTGTTTGGAGCATCTATCTATATGTATGGTAATATATCGTGTGTATGCTCTATGAACCAGCAATTAAACTTCTAGATGAATACTCAACAGAGGTGTATTTATGTGTTTACAAAAAGACATGTAAAATATGTTCATAGCATTTCCAAACTGAAAGCTGATCAAAGAACTCAACTGTAAAATGGAAAAAAAAAAAAAAAAAAAAAAACAAACATTGTATGCTCACGCAATGGAATACATACAGTAATAAGAATGGACAAACTAAAACTACACACAGCAATATATTAAATCTCACAAACATAATATTGAGCAAAAAAGAGATTTAAAAAATCTATTGTATTGGCCGGGTGTGGTGGCTCATGCCTGTAATCCCAGTACTTTGGGAGGCCAAGGCAGACAGATCACTTGAGGTCAGGAGTTCAAGACCAGCTTGGCCCAACATGGTGAAACCCCGTCTCTACAAAAATATAAAAATCTGCTAGGCATGATGGCGTGCACCTGTTATCTCAGCTACTCAAGAGGCTGAGGCAGGAGAATGGCTTGAACCTGGGAGGTGGAGATTGCAGTGAGCCGAGATTGTGCCATTGCACTCTAGCCTGGGTGACAGAGCAAGACTCCATCTCAAAAAAAAAAATATATATATATATATATATATATATATATATAATTCTTCCATTTACATAAATTTCAAAAACAGGCAGAACTAATCTGTGAAATTAAAAGTTAGGATAATGGTTATTCTTGGGAGAGGTGGATAATGACTAGAAAGGAGCCCAAAGAGGTCCCTGAGGCACTAGCCGTGTTCTGTTTCCTGATGTGATTGCTAGTTATGCAGGTGTTTAAACTTTGTGAATATTAATTGAGATGTATACTTATGACTTATTCATTTTTCTAATTGTATGCTATGACTCAACATTATAGGGTTGAATTATAGGGTTTTTGTATTATTTTAAGTTCAGTGCCTTTAATTTACTCCTTCAGGTTAGGCTATTGTTTGTTTGTTTGTTTTTACTTTAACTGCTCTTAGGATGTAGCTCGTTAATTCGCTTACCATCACTCACCAACTGCCACTATCAACCCCATCCCACCCAGTTTTTCTTCTCTGTTTTTAACTACAAATTGTTGGTTCATAGAAAGAGAATTTGAATTCCACCTGCAGCACTCCAAATGCCTCTTCCCTCAGATAATGTTGTTTTATTTCCTCTTCTAGCATCCTTTATACTAGATCTCTGAGCAGTTCTAAAGATCAGTTGGCTTAGATGATTGTCATAATTTTTCAGACTTCTTTACTCAGCTTGCCCCGCCGTAGTGAGCGCTGGTAGACTTGCCAGCCTCTGGTGCATTGGTAGGGAGTGAGTTACAAAATACTCTCAAAGTGTTTGATGTGTTTTCCCCAAGCTGACCAGATATTTCTGGCATTCGTTTTTTTTCGTTTGTTTGTTTGTTTGTTTGTTTGTTTGTTTTCAAATTGTGGTGACTTTAAGAGGGAGGAGAAGAGAGAAGTAAAGGGAATGGAGATCAATGACATTTTTTAGGATCTAATTCATCTCCTCTCCCCATACTGTTTACAGGATGAGTGGAGGAGGAAATCTTCACTATGCCTGTCATATTTTGCTTCTCTTTTCCTGTCTTGCTTATATATCTATATATTTGATTCTTGCTGCCATACTAAATTATTTTTTTGTACATCTTATAGTTGTTGTTTTAAGCTTATTATTTATTTTTGAAGAGAAAGGTCTATGATACAACTTTTTTCCACTATCTTTCCCCAGAAAGCACAGGACAAATTTCTCTAAGAGCTATTATATATTCTAAGGTATACCAGTGGAGAGTCTATACAAAAACAAACAAACAGCAACAAAAATCAAAACAAAAAAACTCTTGTTTAAACCTCTATAAATAATGATAATAATAATAAATGCATACAGTAAGTCAAAAATTGTAATGAACACTCACATGATATTTAACCCAAGGTGTTATATAGTAGAATTCGATCAGTTCGGATCCAGAAGTAAGATGAACATCTCCCTCTCCTCAAAAGACAATTAAGCACTGCGTGTTTTCTCCTTGAAGGTAATGACAGTATCTTATTTACTATTCCCTGCCCTAACCTCTACCACTAAGACTGTGGACAAAGTCCAGTTCTAAATAAATATTTGTGACTGAAGAACTTAATGGATGAATAAGAATGTTGTCTTAACAAATAAAATATAAACATAGCATGTTAATGTTAGAAAAAAGAGAAAAACAGAAAACGTCTCTTTACCATTCCCTTACACTTTTTAAAGCAATTTGCTAGCATTGTGCCAAAGAATCAATACGCATTTAACTTAATAATTTAGAAAAAGAAAAACCTAAGGAAAAAATATTAAAAATGCAGCATTGGAATTGAATGTATAATAAAGAAATAAATAAGTTGAGAAAACCATAAACTGACTCTCAAGTTAACAAATAAATAGATTTTAAGCCTCACCAGGAAAAGATTGAAAACTAAAGCTCCACATAGATATATTTGAAAAAGCCTAATAGTTTGCCAATAGTAAATGTAATTTCGTAGTAAAACACCCATTTCCAAAACTACTTCATGAAGAATAAGAATCTGTGAACTTGTCGAAGTATTCTCTCACCCAAGGCACAGGTTCCAAATGATTTCATAACTGAGTTATTTTAAATTCTCAAGGAATAAAAAATTCTTCTTCCTCTTAACTATTTCCAGGTTATAGAAAAAGAAGGATCAGCCAGATGTGGTGGCTCATGCCTGTAATCCCAGCACTGTGGGAGGCCAAGGTGAGAGAGATCAGGAGTTTGAGACCAGGCTGGCCAACACGGCAAAACCATGTCTTGGTGGTGTATGCCTGTAATCCCAGCTACTCAAGAGGCTGAGACTGGACAATCACTTGAAGCCGGCGGGCAGAGGTTTCAGTCAGTGAGCCAAGATCACACCACTGCACTCCAGCTTGGGCTACAAAGCAAAATTCTGTCTAAAAAAAAAAAAAAAAAAAAAAAAAAAGGATCACTTTTAAGTGCACTTTATAAGGTTAGCATATTGATATCAAAACCTGCCCATAATGACATCAATGATATTTATAAAGAGCTTTCTGTATACCAAGAACATTGTAAGTGTTCTAGAAATATAAATCTATTTGTTCCACAAAATACTTACAAGACTGAGCATTTCTCTCATCTTACAGATGAGAAAACTTAACTTCTCTAGGATTCCACAATTAGTAAACAGTCGGACAGAGATGGAAACTAGGTAACTTGCATCGAGGAGATAAGCTATTAACCACTATTTTGTATGTTTCCCATAGAAAATGGAAACTATAGGCCTATTTCATTAATGAAGGATGATGCCACCATCTGAGATAATTTACTAGAAAGTTTATTTCAAAAGTATGTTAAATGAAAAAAAAGAAAACACATCTAAATCATGATGAAAGTAGGGTTTATTCAAGAAAATTAAAAATAGATTAATATCATTAGAACTATATAACTCTTAAATTCCCTTTTGAATTTTATGTGGTCTAATTAATCAGAAAAGATACACACACACACACACGTATGGAACAGAAATTATCATTACTCATAAACAACATAATAAACACACAAATAAAATGAAAAAGAAATTAAACAATATGATAATTTGGTACATGGGTTGCTAAGTAGATTTTGTTGGACAGGCAACTAAACCCAGAGTCTCAAAGTAGGAGTTGTTAATCAGTTGACTACTCTTTTGAACAGTAATAATAAGGGTAGAAGGTGGCCACAAATACTTTACTTGCCACTTAAAATTACTTTGGCCTACTAAGTCATAGATTACTGACTCTAGGAATAGATCTTCATACCTGCCCTTTGGGAGACTGGGAACAAGAATGACATGCTGAGAGGTTGCAGCAAAATTATGATTTCACAGCTGTGAGACAGCCACTTTGATCTGCAAATGTCCTCCCTTTGGGCTTGCTGAAAGCTGAAACCCCATTATTAAAGATCCTTCTTGCTGGCTGGAAGTTTTCATACTGTGTTAAATGAAATACTTATGGTTAAGATGGTTTACTAACTTTCAAAAGGCATTTCTATCTTAGGACAGGTAATTAAGGGTAAATATATTGGTTTCTCTGGTCCTTAGTTTACTCATTTGTAAAATGCAGCAGTTTGAACAAGATAATTCACATTTTCTTCCAACTCTAACACTTCATGATCCTAGAGTCCTCACAGTCTTCCCTGTAAGTAGGTGCTTACTGTTGAGATGGAGCAGAAGTTCTGAGGCCCTGATGATATCAAGAAGGAGCAAAATGGTGAGAGTGGGGAGGTGTAAGGGCAAGATTCAGGGAGGGTGTCTCACTTTAGGCCGCAATAACAGAATACCATTTCTCACCACAAAGAATTGTCACAATAATTATTTTGTGGCTTCAACAACAAATATTTATTTCTCACTGTTCTGAAGGGTGGAAGTCTGTAATCATAGTGCCAGCATGGTCAGGTTCTTGGTGAGGGCCCTTTTTTCCTGGTTATGTTCTCACCTGGATTTTCTTGGTGAGTACCTGCAGAAAGACAAACAGAGAGAGAACACTTTTGCTCTATTCTCTTTCTCTTCTTATAAGGACGCAATCCCATCATGGAGACTCCACCCTCATAACCTCACTTAATTACTTTCCTAAGACCCCACCTCCTAACAATATCTCTTTGGAGTTTTGGTTTCACTGTATTAGTTTTGGGTGGATGCAAACATCAGAGGGCTAAAGACAAATTCTAAATCTTTCAGAACTTTGAAGTATATACATTATCAAATGATCATTTACATGTAACACTTTTAAAAAGTGTATCAAGTTAAAAGCAGCTGTATAAATTAAAAATATCAAGCATTCTTTACTCAGCTTTATTCTGGGACAGGAAGTCACAGAGAGGAAAGCTAAGACTTTAACAACCACATTAAAAACTTGTATTTGTTTCTGATGTATATAAATAAAATTAATTTTTATAGTGACTTTGTATATCTCAACCTTACTAGATTTACTTATTAATTCTAATAATTTATCTGTATGTAGGTTCTTTTTTTTTTATTTTATTTTTTATTTTTATTTTATTTTTTTTTGAGACAGAGTCTTGCTGTGTTGCCCAGGCTGGAGTGAAGTGGCACAATCTTGGCTCACTGCAACCTCTGCCTCATGGGTTCAGGCGATTCTTGTGACTCAGCCCCCTGAGTAGCTGGGATTATAGGCATCTGCCACACTCCCATTTAACTCTTGTATTTTCAGTAGATAAAGGGTTTTGCCGTGTTGGCCAGGCTGGTTTCGAACTCCTGGCTTCAAGTGATCTGTCCACCTCAGCCTCCCAAAGTGCTCGGATTACAGGCATGAGCCACCATGCCAGGCCAGTCATCTACTCTGTATGTTCTTTTACATTTTCTAGGTACATATCATATTATTTGCAAATAAAAGCAGTTTTATTTTCTTCTTTCCAAACCTTTTAACATTTTGATTTCTATGTATTGCCTTACCACTCTAGCTAGAATTTCCTATTCAAAGTTGAATAGGAAGGGTGCTAAATAGCATCCTTGCCTCATCCTTGCCATTGTAATTCTATTGTTTTATATATTTAATATTAATTTATATGTACCTATTTATTTACCTTTGCACTGTTCTTTCTGAAATTTCACCTGCATTCTTTTTTATCTGCAAGAACACCCTTTAATATTTCTCTTGGTTTGGATCTGTTGGCAACAAATGCTATTTAGTTTATGTTTATCTTTCAAAAACATATTTTTTCAAAATTTTGAAGGCTATCTTTTTATTGTCTTTGGACATCATTCTTCCTGTTGGAAATTCAGCTACCAGCCTTATTTTTAGTTCTATGAGTTCAAGATTGTTCTTCCTTCATTACCAGCAAGAGGCAAATGTAATGCTCTGTGTTGAAATATAATATCAAACTAAACTTAGAATTATTTCACATTATTTTACATACAATTTCTAGCATTCAATCAAAACTAACAAGGCATACGAGAATAAGAAAGAACAGAAACAAAACTTTGGGGAAACAATAGGCAATAGAAGCAGGCAAGTATCCAGAAATAATGATATTATTGGAATACATTTTAAAATAATTATGCTTATTATGTTCTGAGACATAAAAGGCAAGCTTGAAAATATTGACACACAATGGAAACTTTAAAAAGGAAAGAACTGGCTGGGTATGGTGTTTCACACCTGTTATCCGAGGCCCACGGATCACAAGGTGAGGAGTTAGAGACCAGCCTGTCCAACATGGTGAAACCCTGTCTCTACTAAAAAAACAAAAATTAGCTGGGATTGGTGGCATGTGCCTGTAATCCCAGCTACTCTGAAGGCTGGGGCAGGAGAATCGCTTGAACCCGGGAGGCGGAGGTTGCAGTGAGCCACGATCATGCCACTGCACTCCAGCCTGGGACAGAGTGAGACTCTGTCTCAAAAAAAAAAGAAAGGAAAGAACTAAATCAAAACTAAATATATAATTAATGACTTTATTAATTATATAAATATATGTTATATATTTATGTTATAGAAATATGTTATTATATATTATATAGTTTGTAATGTATGATATTATTTATATATTATATATGTAATGATATATTATATATTAAGTTATATATGATATATAATATATAATGATATATAATATATATCATATGTAATGATATATCATATGTAATATATGATATATATCATATATCATATGTAATGATATATGATATATTATGATTATATAACATATATATAATATATAATGATTATATAATAATATGCTAATATATAATATATAATTATATATAATATGGATGATAATAATATATATTATACAATTATACAATATGTATATATAATCATATATCATATTATATATCAATCATATCAATTGTATTATATAATCATATAATCAATTATATTATGTATAATATTAGATATATAATTATATATCATATATTAAGCACTATAATTTATGATATATAATAAATTATATATAACATTATATATTATTTATGTACTATATATTTTGAATATATAATTATATTGAAATTATGTGCTAAAAAACATAAAATTATTCCAAGCCTAGTATGATCTTCCTCCACAGAGGATTTATGTTAGCTTTTCGCTAGTGATGAAAGACTAATAATCTCGGATTTCCTTAGTTCAATTTTAGGGATATGTACATTTAAACTGGAATTCCATTTCTAGAAAAGACATGTTGCTTTCACTATACCCTATTCCTTAAGGCACGACCCTTTGGGGTTTTAAGAAATGAGGGACTTACAAGTCCTTTTCCTATTGGAAGGACCTAGGCTTCATTTTTTTTTTCCTTCTAGTACTGTAAAGCTGTCAAAAGCACTGCTCCTTTTCCAGCTCTCACACGTCTCTTCAGGAATTGACAGATGACCGTAGAGAAAAAGTGCTCCAAATGGAGGTCTCACCACTTAAGTTTCCTTTTTCTCATGGATCTTGACCTCAGGGTTCATCACTATTTTATCATATCCTTTCTTTTTTAAAAAAATCATATCATATCATATCATATCATATCATATCATTTTTTTAAATCATGTCATATCTTTTCTTTTCTTTTTTTTTGCACAGTGGAGTTTTGTCATGAGTTGTGTAGTCCGCTATTACTCTTAAACACTTCTCTTTAATTCAAACTCCTTAGGTCTTGTGGTAATATATATTTTTTAAGTTTTCTCAACAATGATGTGGCTAGATAAAAGTTACTGACAAAGTGATCACAGAAATACCTTATAACTTTTAGCTTAAAAGAAGTCAAAAAAATTTTAAATTATATTTCTATTTCCCAAAGTGTCTTAGTCCATTTTTTGCTGCTATAACAGAATACCACAGACTGAATAATTTATGAGAAAGAGAAATTTACTTTCTCACATTTCTGGAGGCTGGGAAGTCCGAGCTCAATGTGCTGGCACCTGAGGACCTTCTTGCTGCATCAGAACATGTTGGAGGGGCAAAGATAGAGTGAGAGAGAGAGAGAGAGAGAGAGAGAGAGAGAGAGAGAGAGAGAGAGGCTGAACTCATCTTTTTATAAGGAACCTACTCCCATGATAACATTAATCCACTCATAAGGGCAGAGCCCACATGGCCTAATCACCTTTCAAAGGTCCCACTTCTTAACATCAGCACACAAGCCTTCCCCACTTAAACTTTGTTAAACTTTGGGAAACATATTCACACCATAGCATCAAGGTATAGATTGTGTAGAAATATTTATTTTTCAGGCATGATAAAATGATTTTTTGTTTATCATATGACTAATTTTCTTATGCTAACTGATTTTGGAAAATTTTTTACCATATCATTGTCTTATAAAGGATGCAATTGTTGACTGGCAAAGGCAACTAAAGCATAAAATAATCTTTAAGAGAAAGTTATTCAGAATCACATTTTATCATATGAAGATCTGCTTCCTGTCAGATGGTTAGAATCTAATAGTTAAAAGTAAAGTCTTTAGCAACAAAAATGCCTGTATTTGAATTCTAGACTTGTCACTTGTTGGGGCAAATTAATCTCTCCCACCCTTAGTTTCCTCATGTGTAAAATGGAAATAGCAGTAGTATATACTTAATCAGAGATATTTTGGGAAACATTGCTTAGGAATGATTTATTTAGCACAATGCTTGGTATGTAGTAAATATGTTATAAAGAGTATTCTTTATTAGCCATTATACTAGACTGCAATTTCTCAATCTTGGCTCTATTATTGACATTTTGGACTGGACAACTCTTTTCTAGTTGGGGGCAGGGGGTGTCCTGTATATAATATGTCCAAAAGCACCCTGGCTTCTATTCATTAGCTGCCAGTAGCATCCCCTCAATGTGACAATCAAAAATGTCTACAGACATTGCAAAATTTTCCTCTTGAGAACCTCTGTGCCAGACCATTATATATATAGAGAGAATAGTCATCATACTCAAATGGAAAGAATGTTAAATTTGGAATTAAAATACCTCAGTTAATTTTCTAGATATTCCCTTTATTAGTTCTATGAAATTCAGAAAATTCTTTGATAATTCTTCATCTCAGTTTCCCCACTATGCATCTATACCTATATACAGACACATCTCATTTTTTACACTTTGCTTTATTGCACTTCAAGATAGGGCATTTTTTACAAATTGAAAGTTTTTGGCAATCCTGTGTCAGGCAAGTCTATCAGCATCATTTTTCCAACAGCATGTGTTTACTTCATGTCTCTGTGTTAGCAATTTTAGCAATAAAGAATTTCTTAATTAAGGTATGTACTTTTTTTAGAGATAATGCTGTTGCTCATTTAATAGACCACAGTATAGTATAAACATACTTTTATATACACTAAGAAACCAAAAAAACTGTGTGACTCATTTTATTATAATATTCACTTTATTGCTATGGTCTGAAACTGAGCCTCCAGTATCTCTGAGGCATACCTGAATGCATATATAAGCACGTATGTTACATAAATGTGAGTGTGTGTGTGTATATATATATAGTATATATAGGTGGTAGTTTTTCTTACACTGAAAAAGATCACAACTAAATAAACAGTAAACAAAAGCTCTATAAACTTTCTCAAAATTTCATTGGCCTGGTAAAGAAAAAAATAAACATTGTCTGTCAACAGATGTCCAATAACCCACACTCCAATTTTGAGTCCTACAGAAACAGAAAATTGGCCATCACATAAGCTTTTACAGTTGAATTTTACTAGGAAGTTAGATCCTTGAGTCAGTGGGTAGACAGAAATCATGTAGAGCCAAAATAACCCTTGAAAACTCATTAGGAAGGTGCTAAATTGGAAAGTTGTAACATACCTCTCAGTAATTAAAAATATATATCTAGTGTTCTGTCCCATATTTGAATAGATAGCTGTTTCTTTCAATGAGCACAGATGAAGGGTTTGGCTTATCCCTAGGGAACAATTTTGTGTTTTTGTTTTAAAAATATATTTAGGGCCGGGAGCAGTGGCCCATGCCTGTAATCCCAGCACTTTGGGAGGCCGAGGCGGGTGGAACACCTGTGGTCAGGAGTTCAAGACCAGCCTGGCAACACGGCAAAACCTTGTCTCTACTAACAATGCAAAAATTAGCCAGGCATGGTGGTGGGCACCTGTAATCCCAGCCACTCAGGAGGCTGAGATAGGAGAATCACTTGAATCCGGGAGGTGGAGTTTGCAGTGAGCTGAGATCATGCTAATACACTTCAGTCTGGGCAACAGAGTGAGACTCTGTCTCAAAAAAAATTATACATATATAATATAACATATATATATATGCACTGTTCTAACCCTCTGATTTGCAAAATATTCCATAATGAAGGCACAAGAGAGGACAGCCATGCAGTCACAAAGGCAGAGATTGGGTGATTCATTAAGTGAGGCTAAGGAAAAAAGGTTTATGTCTCATTTCTCTTGTTGATTCTGAGACATATACGAAATGTGTGAAATAATGAGGAATATAACACACTGTGTATATGTTATTTATTGAACTGCACATATCATGTCGTATTTAGGTAACTCAATTATGTTGATGAGACTCTTCTGAATACTCTTTCACTCCTTCATGACTGTGAACATGCTGTTACCTTCACCTGGAAAGCTTTCCCTTCGGTCTACTTAATGAGCTCCTAGATATGTTATTAATTTTCCAGGGATGCTGCAACAAAGTGCAACTGGTGCTTAAAACAAGAAAAATATATTGTCTCACCATTCCAGAGACTAGAAGTCTGAAATCAAGGTGCTGGCAGAACTGTGCTCTCTCTAAGACTTTCTAAGGGAGAAACCTTCCTTGACTCTTCTGGCTTCTGGTGTTTGTTATCAACCTTTGGCGTTGCTTGACTTGTAAGTGCATCACTCAATCTTTGCTTCTGTTATCACATGGCCATATTCTCCCTGACAGAAATAGTGTCTCTGTTTCTGTGTGTCTTCTCTTCATCTTACAAGGATACCAGTCATACTGCATAAGGGCCAACCTACTCCAGTATGACCTTTTCTTAGATAATTCCATCTGTGACAATCCTGTTTCCAAATTAGATCACGATTCCAGGAAGGACACGAATTTTGCAAGGACACTATTCAACCCAATAAAGTATCCTTTGGCAGTTTCCTCAAAGACAGTCTCATTTCTGAAGTGTGTGTGTGTGTGTGTTTTCTTTTAACCTACCACTTTGGACATTCTTTCATCAAGACACATATAGCTGTAGCTACTGTTTCTCTCTCTTCCTCTCTCCCTTAATAGACTAAGACTTAAGAAATGGCAGCATTCTATTTATCTCTATGTCTTAAGGACCTACCAGAATGGCTAGCATATGTGCGTACTTAGTAAACATTTATGAAATAAAATGAATAAATTTCCCTTCTCTTAAGTCCTAAAGACCCTACAGATATGAAGACAAATGGGGACACCTCCCCCAGCACCAGCTATAGAAAAGTGGAACAGGATATAGTCACACTCAGCCTTCAACAAATAGCAGCTTATAGTTATCTTTAACTTTTCTTGAAATCTATATGAATAAAGTGAAATTTTGTCTCTTTATCTGCTAGTACATAACAACAAAAACAGTTGCATAATAGATTCTTAGCAAGCACAAATGTTAAGTTGTGGATTGCTTAACTTAAAACATGAGTTAGATGACTTACGCTCATGTGGAGCCCTAGGAGGTGCCTGAAATAGACAGGCGGTCAGTCACCCTCCAAAGCAGGCCCAGCTGAGGTAAAGCGAGAGGGTGGTGACTAATTAGGAGAAGCATTTCATACATAATATGACACTGTGGTCATAAAAGACAGTGCTTTCAAATACGGGCTCAAGTTGTTGAGATATACACTGATGTTCCAGATTGTTGTAGCTTCTGTGCAGTGGAGCTGCTTCTCACATAGTCAGTTCCATGAACTGCTTTTCAGAGTGAGTAGGACGGGGATTTAATTATTTAAGTAATTCAGGAGTGTTTCGCTATTCACTTAACAGAGGAAAGGGCTGTTAGACCAGGACGATATTCTAGATGTCGCCTAGTCCAATTTTCATTTTATATAGAAGTGAAGCTAAGGTTTACAGTTAAATAAATATTCTACAGTCCAAAAATTAATTTTTAAAGAGCACTTAATGACAGAAAATTAGCATGTTATAGTACTATTTTTTAAGTATGTAACATTATGGCAATCTAATTTTAAAAATGTGTATGAGCTTAGAAAAAGATTGAAAGAATATACAGTAAAAGGAAATAATCATACATGTGAATATGCATGATTATTGTCCTCTTTTTTTTTTTTTTTTGAAGTTTCCTGTTTTCCATAAATAAGTAATGAGTTGCTCTAGTTGATTCCAGGGCTGGTTTCCTAAACTTGTTTGCTCACTCTCTCCTTGCCTGCTCATTGCCATCTCCTCAACCCAATGGTGAAGGCACCTCCTAGTAAACCCTAGTTTTCCATGGAGTAAGTATAGTTTGAAAATAATTGGGCTAAACATTAAATAATTTTTCCCCAAATTGAGTCATTTGTATATTATGGTAACAACTTTTGATGAATCTGAATATCAATAGAATATTACTTATGTAATATGTTTTCTATCAATTAACTCATTTCCTTTAACTAAAATACATGGTGTAATGACATTTTATATCGCTATCACTGGCTGACTGATTGAAAATCTATGTCACTTACTAAAAAAGTAAATACAATGAAAAAATGCAAACAAAAAATCCTAGCTTAGTACTCTCAACTGCTGAAGACTTGAGACTAAGGACTGCTCTCTGTTGAGAAAAGTGATCAACTATTATCACAGAGATGTTACACAAACATAATTTCCAAGTTGAGACTTTTTTCTTTACATAAGAAAATGAATCTAATGAGAAGTCAAAATAGAATACCATTCTTATAGTTAGATTTACCCTTATATAATAACTCTGTATACCCCTACAACCATCTCACCTACTGCCATTACAACTCATAGCATGTTTTAGAACTCACTTACTTAGAGACTATAGAGGAACCATGAGTAATAAGGCAGAATATTTAGGCTGGATTCATATAATGTATTTTCTGGATGTAGATAATGTTGAAGAATGCTATGCTTTCCTTGTGCTTGCAAATGATTCTCCCAGAGACTTTATTTGTAGTTATTATTCCAACAATTATTTGGAAGAAAACATGGGCAATTTGGAGAAAAAAAAAAAAAAACCTCTTATTCAAAGATAAAATAGAGAGACTTTGTATGTTTTAAAAATTTATATAACAGAGTTAGCTTTTGCAATTTATTTTCCTTTTTTTTTTTTTTTTGAGCCTGATTCTTACTCTGTCTGGAGTGCAGTGGTGTGGTCTTGGCTCACTGCAACCTCCTCCTCCCAGGTTCAAGCAATTCTCCTGCCTCAGCCTCCCGAGTAGCTGGAATTACAGGTGCGTGCCACCATGTCTGGCTAATTTTTGTATTTTTAGTTGAGACGGGCTTTCACCGTGTTGGTCAGGCAGTTCTTGAACTCCTGACCTCGTGATCTGCCCACCTCGGCCTCCCAAAGTGCTGAGATAACAGGTGGTCTTGAACTCCTGACTTCATGATCTGCCCACCTCGGCCTCCCAAAGTTCTGGGATTACAGGCGTGAGCCACAGTGCCTGGCCCTTATTTCCCTTTTAAAATACTTTTCAAACACTCACCAAACAAGATATATGGATAACAAATAGACAGATGAAAAGATACTTGACATCATTAGTCATTAAGGAAATGCAATTTAAAACCACGATACACTATCATACACCAATTATAATGGCTAAAACTAAAAAGATTGACTGTACCAAGTGTTAACAAGAATGTGGGGCAAATGGAATGCTTATACAGTACTGATTGTGAAAAATGCTACAACCGCTTTGGAAAAATAGTTTGGCAATCTGTTAAACAGTTAAACTTTACTGTCATATGATTCAGCTATTGCACTCCTAGATATTTACCTAGGAAAAGTGAAAGCATATGTTCCTATAAAGATTTAAAAATGAATTTACGTAGTAACTTTATTTGTAATGGCCCCAAGCTATAAATTATACAAATTTCTATCGACAAGTGAATTGATAAACTAAGGTATATCCATTCAATGGAATACTATTCAATAATAAAAAAGAATGAACTACTGCTACTACATGAATGAATATCGGCATAATTATGCTGAATGTAAAAAGGCAAAAAATAGTATATACTGGTATATACTGTGTAATTACATCTATATAAAATTCTAGAAAATGCAAACTAGTATACAAATGGTATACTAACAGAGAGGCAATCAATGGTTGCCTGAGAATAAGAGATAGGTAGGGAAGGGCAGCAGAGAGAGATTACCAAGGCACAAGAGTTACTTTTGGAAGGTGATGGATAAATTTATTATCTCAATGGGATGACTCTTTCGTAGGCATATGCATAATCAATGTCACATTTTATTAAATTATACACTTAAATATGTACAGTTTATTGTTATGTCAATTATGCATTAATAACTGTTGAAGCCAAAATAATTCCTCCCAAAACTTGAATATTTTAGGCTGGTCTGACACGGTGTCACTGGTGTTACGGTATCAGCCATTTTTTTTTGTTTGTTTCTATACTTTTAACTACATTTCCCATTCTAACAGGCTTAGCACATGTAAAGTAGCACAAGTTTTATTAAATTAGGCTTAGCCGGCATAAAATCTGAAAATACAGAATTTTGCAGTTTCTGAACATCTGAGTGAGTAAAATATTCTGAGTTTCTATTTAATCGACCAGGAAATAATGTGAACAATGAATTGAGATAAAGAAAAGATGAAATAGTGTCTTTCTAAGGATAATGTTCAAAATGTTAGTATAATAATCCAGGAAAAATAAGAGAATAGAATTTCTGCTGGCTAATGTTGGCTTTGGAAATAAAATGTAGGGAAAAGGATTCAGGAGATCCTGTGGAGATCAAAATGCTGACATTTGTAAATTCATTGTTTGTTGGGGAGTAATAAAGGACTCATCAAAGGCCACTGGGATGTGTCAAACCTAGATGAACTGGAACAAGGCTGAGCCTGTAAAGTATATAAGTCCATGAGAGCATGGGTTTGTGAAGTATTCTACAAACGAAAGGAAAAGTGGGGAATACGTTGGACTAATTGTTGTAGGTTTGGGAGTTGTCTGCCATGAGATCAGAGTTGAAATAATGATATGCATAAAAACAGTCAAGCAAGAATTCCTAGAAAGAGAGAGATGAAAGGACAAGAAAAGATGCTTTATTTAGTAGGCAGATGGAGGACAAAGAGGAGGGAGAGACCAGCACAATGTTGTAGAAGCTAGAATAACTGAAAGTTCAAGAAATAGATGTATTAAAGATTAAGAAATGTCATCAGGCTAGAAATAATGGAGAAAATTAAAGATGCTTTCAGTGAGAAGGATGAAAGAAATTATCAGCTTGGGGCAACTCAGAGTTAAGAGAGGTTTGTTAAGGCCCAGAATGACTGAGCTCACAAGTGAATGACTTGGAGGGAAGATGAACGTACCAGTAATTGAACAGCACTAACCTGGCCCTTTTTCTCTGAGACAACTTCAAATAGTATTATTCATATCATTCCTTGCTATAATATGAAATTGGGCCTTAGCAATTTATTGGTGATATTACAGGAAGAGAAACATTGTACTTTATGGAGAATCCTCCTTACTTTTATTAATACCTATTTAAATAGTGACTGGATAAATTAATATCACTCTGAATTCCTTAGCAGGAAGAAACTCACTGGGTTTCAAATGGGTAAAAAGCAATACCATCAAATTAATGAACTAGGAATAGGCTCCATTACCTTCAGCTATTTTAATACCCTAGTACTCAACAAGAATGTGACTGCCTCGCCCTTGTCCCTGTGATGTCCGTTGACGTCAGCAGAAGGACCTTATTGAGAACTACCCCCCTACCCAGCTCCAGAAGCAACAGGAAATGGGCATAACCACAGGGAACAGGAAGAGATTGTTTTCCCTTTGGAATGGAACTGCTGCCTCTACCAATAACCACTAGATAAGGCAGGTGGACAAGGCAAACAGACAACAACTCTCCTGTAAGAATACAGTTAGTGTGATAGAGACAAAAGCAAGACAATCACATTGTTTAATGTTTTTGGAGCTATTTTTCAATTATATACAACATTGTACTAGTCAAATGGGCCCTCTTAACGCTTTTATTTCTTTAATTTTTCTGGCCTAGTTTTAAAATTTGCAGTGCATTAATATGCATTGAATACGCTTTTGTGAAATAACATCCTAAATCATTATAATTGAAAAGATTTCTTACACTAAAAGCATCTTGTAACAAGGAGCAGTTCGTTTCTTTAGGACTTGGCATTGAGATATTTTAAACATTGTAATGAAAGCATACAACAGAAGCCACTATGTACATACATCTGCATAAACAGATCAGGATGAGTTTTTAAAAGTGTTCTTTTTGCTTGGACTTAAAGGATCTAGGTAAATGCAATAATCTGAATTGGTAAGAATCCCTGTGGTAAGAATGATCAGCTGATAAAAAAAGATTAAGAATAATGGGGTTCAAGATAAACTTTATCTTTGCAAAAGGATTGGTATGGTATAAAGCATAAATAAATAAAGCACGGAACATGAAAGTCTAACATTTAGATATTTCTGTTTCACCTGGCACTTTTCCTGGAAGCATTATGGATCCAAGAGAAGTTGGGAATTGATTACATTTGGAATATGATTATTTCAAGTTAAGACACAAACTTTCCCACTCAGGAGTTGCTTAGAAGACGCATTTCTTCTTCTTGCTTGTCCTAGTTTTGATTATTTGGAATCAGCACCTCTGCCAAACATCAGAGTCAGAAAGAACCAGAGATTTAAAGGTTAATCATGCCAAAATTGGACAGCTGTCCCCCTGAGAAAAATCTGGGGTGTTTGGGTTTATTCCTGTGGCTGCTGCTATGTAGTATTCAATACCCTGCTCTCGCCCCCAGAGTCAGGGCCACAGCTGTCCACAGGAAATGCATCAGAGAGGTCTAATGTGAATGAATCATATGCACATGTTCCTTGGTATGTGGTGATAGGTAAACCAAAGGCTCAAAATCAGCCCTCCCTCCAGGTCAGAATTGGTTCCAGGTTTGTGAATGCAAAGTGTCCACACAAGTTGTGCTGTGAAACTACCCTCCTTTCCCCTTTCTCTATGTATTGCCAGTAAAGGAATTTTAGTGTGTTGCTGGGATGAAACACATAATCATCTTGGAGACATGAGGGGATGAGCATATCTCTGTAACTGAGCTTAGTCACATCATACGCGTGGCATGTGTAGCATGTCTGGGAGGGACTTTCATGCCCCACTGCATCAGCACATAGAACAGTTTAGCCAGGGAATAGGCCCAATTCCATGTTTGGAAATTTAATTTTCAGTCACTCAGCTATAGTCATTTGAAAAACTGCTTAGTGAGTGACTGTTTTCAAATAATCGTTTGGTAATCATAGGGTATTTTTTCTTGAATGAAATTTGAAGGTATAATATTTCTGAGTCTTATTTGTCCCATCATCACAATTAATTATTGCATTTGGCATGTAACAAATATTTAGATGTTTTACCAAATTGTCAGGAGCAGCAAATATCCCATTGTATGACAGTAATGCTACAATTTCAACATGATGTCCATCATCCTAGCCACAACTCACCACCACCACTATCAGATGTTCCCTATCTCAGTGAAGTGGCAGATCTATCCAGTTGCCTGATACTATAGTAGTCATTCTGGATTCTTTCTTCTTTACCTTCAATGTGAAAAAGTCGCTAAGTCCTGTGGATTTACCTCAAAAATCTATCCAATTGCCTTAGATCACTTATTTATTTTTAAAACATCTCTCATAAGAATCACTGTCCAAGCCCTTTAACAGATCTCCTTGCCTCCATCCTTTCCCATCCTCCTCATTCCCATCAATGCAACATAGGCATTATAACGGACACTCCGACCTTATTGCTCCATTGCACAAAATTCCACCATGCCAAAAAGAGTAAACACTTTTCTATCACATGCAAATCTACTGTAAATGCTTGTTTGCATTTTTCTTACCCACTAAACTGTGGATTCCCTGATTACATAATCATTACATCTTCTGTTTTCTTTGTATCTGTAATAGTCTACACAGAGTTTTCTTGCTTTTTCATTCAACATTATTTTTCTCATTTGTTTAGCTGCAACTGGTTATTTTGTATTCTGTGTAGTTTAGCTGCAGTTGGTTTGTTTGTTTGGTTGGTTGGTTTGTTGGTTTGTTTAGGACAGTTGGTTATTTTGTATTCTGTGTAGTATTCTATTTTATGAATGTATTACCATTATCTATCCATTCTCTTATCAATGGACTTTTGTATTGTTTCTACTTTTTTGAAAATTATTATAGACCACACTGCTACAGAATCTTACACATATCTTCAGGTTTTTTCCTGAGACTGTGTACCTAAAGGTAAATTTGTTGGGCTGTAAGTCATGTGTTTCTTTAACAATTCTGGATAATATAAATGTTTTCTAAAATGGTTTACTGAAAGTTTACCAAAGTTTAGTTTTTTAAAAACTATGTTGGCCTATCAAAACTTTTATTAGCCTATAAAATGTAATGTTTAGAGTTATCGTTTCCATGGAAATCAATAGGATCTCTCCCAGAAAAAGTTCATTTGCATGATTTTAAACAAGAATCATTTGTATTGTTGTGTTTCCTACAAATTGCTAAACTAATCCATTTTCATCACTATCTATTTCCAACAAGGACAACTTTTTCCAAGTTGTGGAATAGCTTGGTCAATGAAAAGTCAACCAAAGGTGCATATCCCAATAGAATCACATAATCTCTGGAGGATCCACTGACCAGGAATCTGCAAACTACAACCAGTCAGCCAAATCCAACAGTGGTCAGTGGCCCCTTTCAGAGCCTACAAGCTAAAAATAATGTTACATTTTTAAGAACAAACAGACATTAAAATGAAGAATAAATAGAAATGACCACAGCACAGGAGATGCACAGTCTCATGAATTAATAAGTAAATGCCAGCTAGAACTCCAAATAAAACCAAGTCTTATTCACCTGACTTCTTATATACCACTAATAAGAATATCAATTTAGACACTAGTCAGTGCATAAAGTCTACTAAGCCTTGTACCTCACATTAGTTTGCTGTAAATAGAATGTTTTAAACAACAGTAGTGGGTAATAATAACACACAATGGCATTAATTTTAGAAAAGAGTATGAATTTGTACAATCTGCCAAAAGAGGAAAAAAAAAAAAAAACAGTGTCCTTGTAAAGAACAAAACCAATTATTCGCTGTCTTTTCAGTAGGATTCTGAGCATTGGCTAGCACAAAGGCAGTGAAACTTGCTCTGTATCAAGCCAGATAATAAATATTTTAGGCTCTAAGGATGATTTAGGTCTCTGTTGCATATTCTTTTCTTCCCTTTTTTTTTTTTACAACCCCTCATTTAGGATATATCTATATATTTATATCAATGCCTGTTTATCTGTCTACCTATAGGACTGTAGATGGGTCTTCTAAGGTTATGTTTTCTCATTTGTTTCTCTTGTAAAAATGCAATTAATTTTTTAATATTCATCTTATATCCAGCAATCATATTACTCTCTTATAAATATGAGTAAAATTTTATAGATTACTTTGATTTTCCAGTATTGATAATCGCACTACATAATTTACCATTATTTAATTAGTTCTGTCTTCTTTTCTATTCACTTCCCTTCATCTCTCCTTCCTTTTCTTCTCTCTCTCTTTTTCCAACTACACCATCCAGGCCTTCTAACCCAATACTTACTATTGAACTCATATTTAATTTTAATATTGAAAGTAAAAGAGAGCTATCTTTGGTCATTTTTATATACTACTGCATTCAGTTCACTTTCTTAGGATTTGTTATTTTCTTTTTCTAACTTTCCAAGTTATATGCTCACCTCATTAAATTTTAGCTTTTTCCCTCTAAAATAAAATTATTTAAGGCTACAAATTTTCTGCTATTGATAGATACCTCGATTGACATATATTGTTAAGAAATATTTTTATTGCATTCAGTTATAGGTTTCTTCACTTCAATCATGATTTGCTCTTGCTCTTTATGTGTGTGTGTGTTTTCTTTCTTTCTCCTTCCTTCCTTCCTTCCTTCCTTCCTTCCTTCCTTCCTTCCTTCCTTCCTTCCTTCCTTCCTTCCTTCCTTCCTTCCTCCTTCCCTCCCTTCCTCCCTCCCTCCTTTCTTTCTTTTCTTTTTTTTTCCAGAGTCGTACTCTGTGACTCAGGCTGGAGTGCAGTGGTGTGACCTCGGCTCACTGCAATCTCTGCTTCCCTCATTCAAGTGATTCTCCTGCCTCAGCCTCCTGAGTAGCTAGGATTACAGGCACGTGCCACCACACCCATCAAATTTTTGTATTTTTAGTAGAGGGGGTGGTTTCTCCATGTTGGCCAGGCTGGTCTCAAACTCCTGACCTCAGGTGATCCTCCCGCCTCGGCTTCCCAAAGTGCTGGGAATACAGGCATGAGCTACCACGCCTGGCCAATTTATGCGTTATTTTAAGGTGTTTGTGTGCATTGTTTAACAATTTCTAGATGTATATGTGGTTTCATTTTTATTTAATCATGTTAAGGTCCAAAAATGTGTTATGAAAAGTCTTCAAGATTCACTGAAGCTTATTTAATAGTTTGGCATATAATCAATGTTTATAAATATTTCATAGGTGCTTAAAAAATGTATAGTCTCCAATTCTTAAGTGAAATATTCTATATATTTCTATTGAATTATCTTTTAATATTGTTATCCAGATCTTCTATATCCTTACTGATTTGTGCACTTGATTTATCAAATATTGAGAAAAGTGTATTAAAATCACCCAGTAACATTGGTGATTTTACCCTTTTAATTCTTATATTATTTTTGTAATATATACTTAAAATTTATGCTACTAAATGTAATCAAGCTTAGAATTTTATCATCCTGCTGAATTGATTGCTCTCTTTTTTTGGTAAAATTTTAGTTTTATTACAATCTTGCTATACCAGCAATCCTTCAGTTATATTTGTTTGATGTATTTTTTACATTATTTTACTTTCAACTATTCTATAGCCTTATGTTTTAGATGTGTCTCTTTCAAACAGAAGGCAGCTGAATTTTGTTCATTTCTTTGTTATATGCCAATCTGTCTTCTAACTGGAGAATTTGGTTCAATTATATTCATTGCAATTAATATATTTTGATTTATTTCTAGCATTTTATGTTATACTTCCTATATTTTCTTCTCTAATGCTTTTTCTTTTTCTGTCCTCCTTTAGATTGACTTATGTTTAATTTTGTTTTTTCTTTCTGCAAAACTTGACCTCATGCACTATATTTTTATCTTTTTAGTGGTTATATTAGTACTTTTTATATACATAATTAACCTAATGAAGTCTAAAGTATACAATTAATCAATATCATTATCCTTCTTTCCAACAATGTAAGTAAGGACTTCATTTTATTTATTTAGCCAGCGTCTCACTATGTTGCTCAGGCTGGTCTCAAACTTGGGCTCAAGTGCTTTTCCTGCCTCAGCCTCCTGAGTAGCGAGGACTACAGGTGCACATCATCAGGCCTGATTGAGTAAAGACTTTCGAGTGCTTTAATTGTAATTAAACTCTCCCAACGTACACACCCCTGTTGTCTGGTTTTATAGTTGATCTTTTTTATCACCATTTTTTAATTTTTGTTAATGTTTGCTTAGATTTATTTATGTTGTTACTATATTCTTTGCTCATCATTCTTTCTCGCATATCAGATCTTCCATAAACTATTACTTTGCTTCATAAATTCATTCTCAAGAAGTTCTTTTGGTTAGAGTCAGTTGTGGTAAGTTTTTCAGTTTTTATTTTGAACAGTCTAGCTGGGACTGTTTTACCATAAATCTTTAACTTGGAAATACTCAGGCTACACAATTAGTACAAATTCTAGCTCTGCATCCATCTGAAGTCTAGCTGAATCATGAATTCTTACAGAAAGTTTTTGTTGTAAGTTTACCAGCCTGAATCAGGACTGAATAAAGCAAATATATTTATGTTTCTTGTGGGAGAGTAGGGGTGAGGAGTGGGAGTTGGGGCTGAGTTTCATTTTTTGTTAGCCCACCTTTTCACTTTACTCTGAACTAGGCTTTGTATGAAGTCCCTCGGCACTTGCAAGTTCTGTTACAGTGAAAGCTCTCGGTCACTTAAGTCCAGTGAGGCCTCCTGAAATGGATAGATACTACCAGGACATCCATATCCTTCTTGATTTTTTTGTCTGTGTTACAGGAAAGACATCTTGATCCCCCAAAAGAGGGTTCTTGGACCTCTTGCAAGAAAGAATTCAGGATGAATCCGCAAAGTGAAATCAAGTTTATTAGGAAAGTAAAGGAAAAAAGAATGGCTACTCTATAGGCAGAGCAGCAGCATAGGCCGCTTGACTGAGTATACTTACAGTTATTTCTTCATTGTTTGCCAAACAAGGGGTAGATTATTCATGAGTTTTCAGGGAAAGGGGCAGAGATTTCCTGGAACTGAGGATCCCCTCCCCTTTTTAGACTATGTAGGTTAACTTCTGGATGCTGCTATGGCATATGTAAACGGTCATGGCACTGGTGGTAGTGTCTTTTAGCATGGTAATACATTATAATTCACAAATAATGAGCAGTGAGGACCACCAGTGGTCACTTTCGTGGCCATCTTGGTTTTGGTGGGTTTTGACTGACTTCTTTACAGTATCCTGTTTTATCAGCACCGTCTTTATGACCTATATCTTGTGCCAACCAACCTTCTATCTCATCCTATGACTAAGAATGTCTCACCTCCTGGGAGTTCAGTCCAGCAGGTCTCAGCCTTATTTTACCTAGCCCCTATTCAAGATGAAGTTGCTCTGGTCCAAATGCCTCTGACAGCTCCCTTTGTTTTTGGCTTCTAAGGTTTTCCTTTACTTGCCTCCTGGCTCAATGGTGCATATAAAAAGGCACTATTGCATTTTGAAAGGACTTAAAAAAACTTCATCAAGCATTTGTGTCACACTGGTGGTTTTTAAGGATCTATTCTGCATATTGCTAGAACCAATACATTCCATTCTTAATAACTTATGTGTGGTCACCAGGAGGACTACTTTTCCTCCATTCCTATAAGTAGCCAAACCGAGTGATCTTGGACCAACTCAGTAAGCCTCAGTTTTCTAAATTTACTTACTGTAAATACTTGAAGACTCTTTATTAGATCCCTTAAAAATTTTATCTCAAACTTGCATAAACTTCTAGGAGGAGATTTAGCATTCTTGATTTAAAAACAAACAAACAACAACAAAAATAAAAACCCCTAAGTTTCTAATGAACTTGAATGAAATCAAGATATTGTAAGGCAGGTGTGGGTAGTACAAGCCTGTAATCCAAGCTACTCAAGAGGCTGAGGCTGAAGGATTGCTTGAGCCCAGAGTTAGAGACCAGCCTGGGCAACACAGTGAGACTCTCATCTAAAAACAAAACAAAACAAAACAGAAAGAAAAGAGAAAAAGAAAAAAAGATTTGTTCTGAGAAAACAGTTAACAATCCATACTGTGGACTATCAGCTGAAAGTCAGAGTCTAAAAATAACTTTAAGTAGGCATTTTTTTTTTCTTTTGTCATACATTCTAAGTAAATCCTCCCCCCCCCCCCGCCCTTTTTTTTTTTCCTTTAAAATGTCCTCACCGCCAGGCATGGTAACTAACACCCGTAATTCCAGCACTTTGGGAGACCAAGGTGTGCGGATCACTTGAGGCCAGGAGTTCGAGACCAGCCTGGCCAACATGGAGAAACCCCGAAACTAAAAGTACACACACACACACACACACACACACACACACACACACAAAATAAGCTGGGTGTGGTGGCGCGTGCCTGTATTTCCAGCTGCTCAGGAGGCTGAGGCAGGCGAATCGCTTGAACCCAGGAGGCAGAGGTTGCAGTGGGTCCAGATCACACCACTGCACTCCAGCCTGGGCGACAGCGCCAGACTCTGTAGGAAAATAAGTAAATGAATAAATTCCCGTTGAGATGCTTTCCAGGGCGCTAGTCAAGCTCCATATGCTTATTTGTGGGAGCGAAAACACCAATATTTCAGGATTGTGGTGAGGACTAAGTAGTGTCTGTAAGATGCACAGAGAAAGCGTAAATAGTCGTGAATAGCACTTGTTAGGTCTACACACTCCATTTTTCTCTATATTAATAGAATTATTTAAAGATTGGCTAGCTTTTTGGGGAAATGTCTCTCCATTGTATTCCACTTATCTTATTAGCATGAACTACCTTTTCTCCTTGCTTTTCAACTTTCTCTCCTATGAAAAAGATGGAAAATGTTTTAGTACAAGAGGACCCTCTCAAGCAGTAAATCATTTTGATATTAAAAACAGATAATTGCAAACCCAGTTTTACTTCAGTATGAGTTCCGCAGGGGAGTGTGAGTGTGTGTGTGTGTGTGTGTGTGTGTGTGTGTCTGTAATTACATGTGATTCAAAAAAGGAAAGGGATCAGTATTAAAGGTACTTGTATACTAGAAGCAAAAAAAAAAAAAAAAAAAAGGAAGTTTAGTTCCTCTGAGCTCCTTGTTAATTATAGCTGCTAAAGGTAGCTTTTACAAAGAAACTGCCTTTGTGCCAAAAGTATTTATTTCCTTGTTTGTATTTATCCCTTTGAGGAGGAATCGCTGCGTCTTGAGTGAAAGGGGTGCTCTGCTTGCCTGCATTAAACTGATGAGGGTCCAGGCGCATGATGGATGATTTCAGTAGGTAGAGCAGACACATTTTAGTTTATTTCTCTCTTTCTCACTCCCCACACTCAACCTCCGATGTACACATGTTACAAGATTCCCTGGAGTCAGGAGGTGGGAGCGGAGAGTTTCAGTACAGATCTTGACATCAGAGTACTCTGACCAAGAAAAAGAAAGAAAGAGGGAAGCGAGGTGGAGAAAGCAGGAGCAAGGAAAGAAAGAAGGAAAAGCGGAGGGACAGTAAGAAAAAAGAAAACGAAGGAGGGAGGGAGGGAGGAAATTTAAGTGAAGAAGGAAGGAAGCTTGGATTCAGGGAGGAAAGGGAGCGAGAAAGAGAGCGAAAGAAGAGCGTGAGAAGAGGCAAGCATTACAGTCTCCGGTCCACAGGAGAGAGATGGAGCCCTCATCCGCACTAGAGAATCCCAAAGAGCCAGTGTATTGTTTTCTTGAAAGCCCCGAAGCTAAGCAATTCCGAAAATGTTTAGCAAAGCCCTTTTGGGAATGGTGAGATGAGGGGTGGGGAGGATAGGACATTCTCATTGCCACCCCCCGCCCCTCCCCCCGTCTCCCCGGCCCCCTCACATGAAGTGACTGGATTTGGGAGACCTAGCGGAAACCTTCAGGTCACCCAGTGAACTGCTCCTCTCGCTGGTCCTGCAGCGGCGAGGCGGGGTGGCGGGTGGCGGGGGGTGGGGGGGCCGTGAGAGCGCCGAGACGCGCGGGGCGCGGAGATGTGCAAGTGGCGAAGCTTGACCGAGCGCAGACTGGAGCAGCCGCCTAACTCCTGGCGCGGGATCTACTGAGAGGTCACGGTGAGTCTCTGCGGGTGCGGGTAGGAGGGATACCCAGGTGCCTCGACGCCCCCCGGCCCGGGAGGAGGCGGGTCCGGAACCTCCCCCTAGTCCGGCCTCACCCCGGAGCCCGCGCGCCTTGGGCGGATGCACCGACTGAGCGGCGCTCGGCTGGGCTCCCAGCCCGCCACTGCCATCGGGCCCCGCGCGCTCATTGGTCGGGATGTGTCGGCTCAGCAGCCTCCAACTTCTCCCGAATCCCACTGGTGAGTCCCAGGAGAGCGAGCTGAGGGAGAAAGGTCCAAAGGGCGCGAGCGCCCAGGGCGCTGGGAGCCCGTGGGACGGGCACGGGGAGGGCAGAGCCAGCCCAGAGGAGCTGCTGCCGGGAGGTGCGCTGAGCAGGGTCCGCAGCTAAGGTCCGGCGCGATCCGAGCGCCCAGGACCCTGCGGCGGTGGAGGAGGCGTGCTCTGAGAAGGAGCCGCTACTGGGACCTGAAGAGTGAGGGGAGGGAGAGGGGCCCGGAGGTTGACCTGGAGGAGGGCTCTGGAAGTCACGTCAGGTTGGCTCTTCAGGTTCATTTCCATAGTTCCCTGCGGCCTCTGCCTCGGGGAGTTATGTTTGGTTACCGAGATCCGCGCTACCAGATTGCACCGGGGCTGATTTGGGGGCTGGGAATTTGCCATTCTGCTGTACAGACACTGATTTTTTTTTAAGCAAGGTTTGTTTTCATTATGGTTTCGGTCGGATTTTCTCATTTGTAACTCACTTTTCTATTTTTACTTTTCTTAACCGGAAGATCTTTTCATTATCCCACCTCTTCATCTTGCTTTTAACCTGATTTCCTATTATATAATTTATGCTTAAATCTCACAAGGGTTGGTCGGTGCGGGGTTGGGGTGTCCTTTTGTAGATGAAAGTTTAAGACTTCTTACTTAACTGGTTTCAATCTATTTGTATTGTTTCAAAATAAGGGTAATTGCAACCAAATATCCCTCTTTAGCCTCTTGATCAAGTCAATTCCTCCCCCATATATGATTCGAATTACAATTTTATTAAACTGAAAACTAGTACCTGATTTGCAGCGTCAGCATTGGAAACTGCTTATCGGCAAATCGACTGTATGAAGGCGTGTAACTTCATTCCCTGCCATTTTTGTGGGTTCCAGCACTTTAAAAAATTGGTAATTTCTTGGACTTAACGCTGTGTCTTTGGTTGTAGAGCAGCACTAACCAGGAGAGTAACATGGTTGGCACTTTGTGTCCAGAACTCCGTATTTCAGGCTGGGAAACACCTAATTAATGTCTGGGAAACAAGAAGATGATTTATCCTGAGTACCTCTGTCCTCAGCTTCTGCAGACACAGTCTAAATATGCAAACTGTTTCTCCTTCTTCCTGTGCCTCAGTTTCCATAATACAAACTGTAATTGCAAAGCACAGCTTCAGGAACCTGCAGATATAAGTTAATGTTATAATGTGCTATGAAGATGAAAATTGCTTAGCTAAGTCTAAGTCTGTAAGTCTATGAGATTTCCTTTTTAACAAATCAGTTATTCAGGTTTCCTGCTTTGACTATCTGATATAGTTATGCTTATGCTCAACTGGTATAAGAATTGCTGCTTTACATTGCTTTGAAATTCAGCTTACACTTAAAATAGTAATTTATTCTCTTGGTAATGTCGAGCTGAAGTTTGCAGGTTCTTGTTATCTTACACCTCCTAATTCTCTATTCTCGTCTGTGGCAGTGTCCACTTTTTCATTTAAACTTTTTATTTAACACATCTTCAGTTGAAGTGAAATATTTTAAGAATACAGGTATGTTTTTGCATACCCTGCTTTATATGGGACTACAAGCATCAACTTTGTTTTTTTTTTATTTTAATTTTTTTTTATTTTTATTCTTTTGTTTACTTGTCCCCCTTACTCTTCTCTTAAATGGGATTGGGTGTGGTTAAGTTGGATATTCAGGTATCTGGGAGTTAGTCATATGTTCTACAGTGAGATTCCAGATACTGTCCCCTGATCTCTTAAAGAAAAATAGTGAACCTTCCAGAATTAACTGGAAATGAATGACAAAGTTAATTAGGAGATTAAACTTGCATCATTTCTGCCTGCACTCAATACTTTTGGAAAAACGCTACTAAGAGCAAAAGACTTCCTTTAAGAATTTACAGAGCATTTACAAGAGGGGGAGATGGAGGAACACCTTGTAGATTATTCAAAGATTATATTGTTTTGATGCAGCTTCTCTCACTGTCTTCATTTCTCTGTAACTGTTTCTGCAAACTTAGGTGCTGAACCATTAAGCGCCCAGCTGCTTCAGTACGCAGTCTTAAAGGTAAGGAGAAGCCAAGGGAAAGTAACTTACAGGGAGAAACAAATGCTTATCCACTAGCTTTACTACACCACAAGGCATGGAGTTGCCACAGAGCACCTGTAATTTAGCCCTGAGGCTGCCCTGGTTCACCTCTTCACTTTACAGGGACACAAACTGCCATTTCTAAGGAAGAACTAAAAACACAAACAACAAAAAACGTCATTTTGTACCAATAAAACATTTCTCTACATTGCCTTCTGAAATATACAGGGGGAACAATATTCAGGAAAGGGAAATACTTTAGCAAATGTGCTTAATATTCAGATGTTCTTTAGGACAGTCATGAAACATGGGGAGACTGGGAGACTTATTATTGTTTACCTCTCTGTAAGGTGTCCAAAGTATTATTAAATTTGTTCCCATCTTTTCTTTGCCCAACCAATACACTATTAAAATAGGACTACAATCAATGCAATTCCATATCATAACCCCAGGGGTGGTGAGACTAAGCCAGCATGCCTTACATAACCATTAAGTAAGACATTTTAACATTCAGATACATTACATTCCCCTTTTATTGAGCAGACACAGTTTTCATTGTCTAATAAAATATTTTTATTTGATAGTCTGTCCTTGCTTATAGCCTCATGTAATCAAGGGGACAGCATGTTTAAGACTTTGTATCCAGAACCTTAAGGTCTAGTTGTGGTTCGCTTATGAATAATTCACTGGGAAGGGTAATTTCTAGTTTTCTGCTGGGTCTCCCCACCACACTTCAAATGTGAAATATGTTTCTTCTTTCTCCTATGCGTCAGTTTCCACAAAACACACCCTGAGAGAATTGTGCGTATTCAACAAAGATCTTTAACTATAAGAGCATTTCTGAGCCATCCCTGCATCCAGGGACCAAATTCTCAGAGCAGTTTGTATTGAGCTATAAACAGCTAATCTGTCAGTTTAAGATGTTCTTTTATACAGTCATGAAGCAAAATGGAAATTGTGTGTTCTAATCCTTGGAGACGGACTGATAAACTGTCACTAGGCCCCTGATAAAGTTTAATATTTAGGCTTCTACCCCCTTAATTTTCCCCCTAAATTTCTACAATAAGATCTAAATTAGCTTTTACTGCATGATGATACAGCTTTATTTTGAACAATGACCGAGTGTGTTCTTTCCAAAGAATATTGACTAGTTGTGTAGTCTTAAACACGTTGTCTGACTTCTCTGTGCCTCAGTTTCCCAATTCTTTATTCTCTTCTGTGGCAGTGTCCACTTTATGGTTTAAAGTTGTTAACACATCTCCAGTTGAGGTGAAAGATTTTAAGAATACAGGTATGTTTTTGCATACCCTGCTTTACACAGGACTACAAGTATCAGCTTGGTAACTTTTTGTATTATTTTGTTTACTTGTCCCCTTTACTCCCCTCTTAAATGGGATTGGGTGTGGTTAAGCTGGATATTCAGGTATCTTTTGGTACAGTGAGTGACCATTTTCAGAATGTTATCTAACCAGTTAATAGATACCAGTATCAGTAGTAGTAGTAATTTTGAACTGTAAAAATAAAAGTTGTCTTTATGACTAAAATAAACTACCTCATGTGTTCATTCCTTTTGGTGTTTATCTATATTAATATTTCAAATTATTGCTTAGTCAAAACCTCAAGGTATTAGTCATTGGTTTTTGAGCTTATAAAGGAAGCCACTGGACTAAGATATAAAATTAACTTTGATGTTAGTCCAGAGTTCAAAAGGGTAAGTTTAAAACTTTCTTAATGGTGATATAGCAATTATTTGCTTATAAACTGCTGAATTAATCCTACTTGAGTATTTAACCAAGTCTTACTGTCTAATTTTGCTGAGATTTTCAGTGATACATCAAAACAAAACAAAACAACAGCAACAAAAAACAAAAAGTTGTGACTGAGACCTGTCGAATTCATTTGACTCTATAATCTTTGCATTCAGCAACAAAATTTTGACTTCTCAACAGCAAAAACATACTTCTATTTTAAAATGACTGAACCTTTTACTTTTATCCAGTCACATTACGCATGTGGACATTTTCTTTTTTATCATTAGCATTTTCATTTTTTGCAGATTTTAGGTGATGGGCAGATCAGAAAGTCAGATGGATATAACTGATATCAACACTCCAAAGCCAAAGAAGAAACAGCGATGGACTCCGCTGGAGATCAGCCTCTCGGTCCTTGTCCTGCTCCTCACCATCATAGCTGTGACAATGATCGCGCTCTATGCAACCTACGATGGTGAGTTACTCCCACACCTGTGCATCCATAAACGCAAAAGAGAAGGAAATCTTCCTCCATGCTTTTACTGTCTATCTAACAAATGTGTTAGGGATAGAGGCACCTAAAGACTGACAAAGAGATTCATTTAAAAAATGTAACATCAGTATGTCAAAACAATTAACTTTGAAGTACAGTGCCTTTTATGTTTGAGCTAAGTTATTATTTGCAAGTATATTTAGTGTGCTCATGCTTACTTATGAGGAATCTCAAATATGGTTTTATTTGATTAAAATATACACAATTTTATGGCCAGCTTTAGTAATAGTCATTAGTCAGTTTTTGTTGTGTCATTGAAATTCTAAAGGGCTTCACAGGAATTTAACAAATTTAATTTGAGTCTTGGAAGTTTTTCAAAACTAGGATTAAAAAAGATTGATTTTTAATGGTTAAAAAAAATGATTACCAAGCAAAAACAACTGATTATTTCAATGTAATAGGCCTAGAGCTTAGTTGGTAGAGAAGATATAATAACACATTTTTCTTCATAATCAAAATTTTAAATTTAGATTTTACCTATTTTATTTTCTTATATTTTTTCTAACCACTGGCAATGATATATAATGCTCAGTTTTTAGTTCTTGCTTTAAGAAATTGCTTATTTAATTGACAGTTTTTAAAAGAACAAAAGAAAAACAAATTTAAAAATGTGCGTTGCCAGTATTTATGCATATTCTCTCCTTTTTCTAGATGGTATTTGCAAGTCATCAGACTGCATAAAATCAGGTAAGAAATGGTTTTTACATGTAATAGTTACACAACTGATGTATAATATTGAAAATTAAATGCTAATCTTAGTTTGCTTTGTTTACACTTTTATTCATTATAGATCAATTATTTGTGTGTCTGGCTCTATAATCAAGGGAAATAAAATTATATTTAAGTAATAGATTAATTAACTTGTCTACTGTGAAAAATATGTTACTATTGGCAGCCCTGGGCTGTATAGCAGGGCAATAGAAAACTATTTCTCTATTTGTATGGAGCTTGCCATGCAGTTGAAGAAAGAAAATGAGCACATATGAAATGGTAAGCATTGTATCATTGTGTTAAATTTCTCAATGCACCTCACTAGGTGGGTGAGAAGAAGGGAGTGAGATGTAGCATGTAAATCTAGATGGAGAAGTTAAAATTTGGGAAGAAACTTCTTTTTTTTTTTGAGACAGGGTCTCACTCTGTCGCCCAGGCTGGAGTGCAGTGACGTGATCTCAGCTCACTGCAACCTCTGCCTGCCAGGTTCAAGGGATTCTCCTGCTTCAGCCTCCCGAGTAGCTGGGACTACAGGTGCCCACCACCACGCCTGGCTAATTTTTGTATTTTTAGTAGAGACGGGGTTTCACCATATTGGTCAGGCTGGTCTCAAACTCCTGACCTCAGGTGATCTGCCTGCCTCGGCCTCCCAAAATGCTGGGATTACAGGCATGAGCCACTGCAGCCAGCCTTAAATTTGGGAAGAACCTTGAAGTAGGGCTGGAATTTAGATGTGGCAGTGCAGAAGAGGGAATTCCAAACACAACAGAAATAAACTATGTTATTGAGAAGTAGTAAAAATGTACGCTTGATAGAAGGGCACGTTGTGGAGAACCTTGAAAATCCATGTTTAGCCTTCATATTGTAATACAGGAGAAACAGATATTTTTGAACAGAGGAGTGACCAGGCCAAAGGTGAAGGATGATTCCGGGAATGTGAGGTTGGATGGATTGAGTGAAAGGGAGGGCAGGCAGGTGGGGGCTGCGTCTGTACTCCAAGTGTAAGCTAAAGAGGTTGGCCTGTGGTGAGATAAGAGTGCTATTGAGATAATACAGAGGGAGAATTGGGTGACTTAATAGAACTGACTTGCTAAATAAAATGAATGAGTTGAGAATGATGCCAAGTTTTAAAACCCAAGGGACTGAAGAGAATGGTGGCAGCCCACACAGAAAGAGAGAAGTTGTGAGGTGGATGTGGATGTGTTTGGTCTAAGCCATGGGTAACAGCCCCATGAGAATAGATAGCAGGAAGGTAGAGGTGAGGTTCAAGAATTTGGAATATGAATTTGGGATCTGTCAGTTTAAGAGTGATAGTGGAAGCCTTGGGAGTATTTGAGTTCTCAATAGAAGAGAAGAGGTTCAAGGGCTAAACTTAAGACAATATCAGTGATTAGAAGAGAAGAAAAATAAGTCAGAGCAGAAAACAGAGAAGTGTATGGAGCTATATAAATCCCAGCAATTAGAGTGTGGTGAAAATGAAAGTATTTCTTCTTTCATCAAGAAGAAGGAAGGTGGTAGCTGAGGGCAGCACCCTGGGATATGAACACGATGTTTGTGGCCTTTAACAAGAGATTCTAAACCTCCTTTCTAACATCTAAGTGTCTTATAAGAGATAAATAAACTGCCCCAAATAATTTGAACCATTTTCTGCTGTATTTTTTTAAAAATTTTATTTATGTATGTTTGTATGTATGTATGTATGTATGTATGTATTTATTTTTTGAGGCTCTGTCACCCAGGCTGGAGTGTAGTTGTGTGATCACAGCTCACTGTAACTTTGATCTCCTGGGCTCAAGGCATCCTCCCACCTGAGCCTCCTGAGTAGCCGGGACTATAGGCACCTGCCACCATTCCTGGCTACGTTTTTTTTTTTTTTTTTTTTTAAGTTTTTTTTGCAGAGACAGGGTCTCTCTATGTTGCCCAGGCTTGGTTTTGAACTCCTGAGATCAAGCAATCCTCCTACTTGTCTTCCCAAAGTGCTGGGATTACAGGCATGAGCCACTGCACCCAGCCTTGGATATTCTTTACATGATTTTTTGTTATTCACTGAACTTTGCAAAAGAATGACGGGAAAATATCTGGCAATTCTAGGTTATAGTCTAATGTCCTGAATCTATGCTCTTTGCTTTTTTTTTTTTGGATTGTTTTTTGATGTTTTTATTTGCTCTGGGTCACAAGTGCAATGGTCAGACACCCTGAGATGTGATGTGGGGAGTGTGAGAGAAAGTTGATTTAGATGTTAGCCATTTGCTCCTCAACATGGTACGTTTTTCTCAAAAATAAAGTTTCTTTATTCCCCAGGGAAATGACTGCACAGGTACTTTGGCTGGGGGATCTCCGTGGCCATGTGCGAAAGTCAGCATGTGTCCAAGTTGTCAAAGTTAACATTTACTTCCTCCCCGGATCCTCCTGTGCTTCCTCTCTCTACCAGCTACCCTATTACATGCTCAGGCTGTCCTGTTTTGGGAAACTTCCACTTACATATTGACTACTGAGGATTAATTCGTCTGTCTGCAATACACTTGACATGTCTGTCTCTTTGGTAACTTAATCTATAGCTCTCTTCTCTCATTATTTTTCTTTTTTCTCTTCTTTTCCTTGAATTTTATTTTCGAAGAAACTGGATTTTTTGACTAGGTAGGCATGTTTTTATAAACGACAAGTGATTTTGCCTCAGAGATCTAGGCAGGTTTTTCTTCCCAAGGAGCAATGTGACATTCAGAATCTGGAATCTTAAATGTGACTTAATGTTTAGAGATATGGTTTTTAAATAGTGTTTGGCAAGTCTTAACTCACTAAAATGTATTTAACCTGTATCCTTTAATTGCAGCTTAGAAATCAAACCAAATGTATAACACCTTGCAGAATGTATTTTGGCAGAGAAATGTAAACAATAGAAATAACTTCAGTGGGAAACAAGGTTGCTGTATAGCTGTGTATTTTTCTTCATTCTGCTCTGTTGGTTCACAAGCCATTAGAATACTTGTTCACATTGGTAGTTACTGTTCTTCCTAGGAGAATGAATAAGATGACACACACCCTCATGGATACACTCTTCATACTCAAACACACACACACACACACACACACACACAGTCTTCTGCTGGTTAGGAAATCTTTTCTGCCACAGAAAAATACAACTATTTCTTTTAGAAGTCGTTGCAAATTACGAAAACCCTAGAGGAAATCTTGGACAAAAGCAAGTATTGAAGAAGAGTGACAAGAGTAGAATAGGCCGGGCGCGGTGGCTCAAGCCTGTAATCCCAGCACTTTGGGAGGCCGAGACGGGCGGATCACGAGGTCAGGAGATCGAGACCATCCTGGCTAACACAATGAAACCCCGTCTCTACTAAAAATACAAAAAAAATTAGCCGGGCGTGGTGGCGGCGGCGCCTGTAGTCCCAGCTACTCGGGAAGCTGAGGCAGGAGAATGGCGGGAACCCGGGAGGCGGAGTTTGCAGTGAGCCGACATCGCGCTGCTGCACTCCAGCCTGGGCAACAGAGCGAGACTCCGCCTCACCAGCCGCGGGAACGGGAAGAGAGGAGAATAGATGGAAAGAAAAAGAAATAAGAAAAGAGAAGACTGGGCGAGATGGCTCACGCCTGTAATCCCAGCACTTTGGGAGGCTGAGGCGGGCAGATCACCTGAGGTTGGGAGTTCAAGACCAGCCTGACCAACATGGAGAAATCCTATCTCTACTAAAAATACAAAATTAGCCGGCTGTGGTGGTATATGCCTGTAACCAAAGCTATTCAGGAGGCTGAGGCAGGAGAATCACTTGAACCCGGGAGGCAGAGGTTGCGGTGAGCCAAGATAGCGCCATTGCACCATAGCCTGGGCAACAAGAGTGAAACTCCATTTGAAAAAAAGAAAGAAAGAAAGAAAGAAAGAAATATGAAAAGAGAGATGTTGAAAAAAATATAAAATATCTTACCAGCAAGTCTATAGGTCACTTTAAGAGAGTAGGGGGTTCAAACCTGAGCTCAGAAATTCTTGAGAATGGGAAAACGAAGTATTGACACTCAGGGTGCTTACATTATGTGAAAGATGGCCCCAACTTGAACCTTTCTCCCAGTGGAAAGGAATGTCACAGCAAATGGACTTTTCTCTTTGATCCTTTGAAGTCAAGGAATACAAGTCAAGCCGTACCAAGACAGAAGTAAAATATTGCAGAAGGCTGTTTCAAATCTGTTTGGTGTTACGTATTTTAAATCTGAGCATCTAGGATTTAAATATTTATGATGTACATAAAATGATGTTTATGTATACTTTAAATTAACTTGCCTATATGTGTAATGCTTCAGTATAAAATATTACACCAGACCTAAAGTAAAACAAATACCATTTAAGAAATAACATCTTAAGGCGGAGATCAAAATGCTTCAAAGTATTATTCATCACTTATTTACCCTATAAGGTTGTCAAAAACTTAGAGTTATAGAACTTGTATGTGATTTTGCAGACTTTTACATACAAATCTAAATCCTGAAACTGACTTCCATTGCATTGTAACCTTCCTAACTCAGCTTTCAAGGAATCTTATGCTTTAAATCAGGGTTTCTCAACTCACTATTGATATTTTTGTGCTGGAATTATTCTTTGTTGTGGGTGTTATTCTGTGTATTATAGGATATTTAGCAGCATCCCTGGCCTCTACCAACTAGATGTGCAGTAGCAGTCCTCTCCTAGTTGTGACAACCAAAAAATGTCTCTAGCCATTACTAAATGTTCCCTGCAGGCAGCACAGTCACTTGTGACTGGGTATGCCTGGTTTAAATGGTCTCAAGATGTTATCAATGCTTCCCTCTTAATGGTAGGCAAGATAATGGCCTTTCAAAAATATTCACATCCAATTTCCAGAGCCTCTGAATATATTGCCTTACATGGCAACATGCCTGTAATTCCAGCACTTTGGGAGGCCAAGGCGGGTGGATCACTTGAGGTCAGGAGTTCAAGACCAGCCTGGCCAACATGGTGAAACCCTATCTCTACTAAAAATTCAAAAATCCGGGCATGGTGGCACGCGCCTGTAATCCCAGAGGGAGGAGAATTGCTTGAACCCGGGAGGCAAAGGTTGCAGCAAACCAAGATTGCACCACTGCACTCCAGCCTGGACGACAAAGCAAGACTCCAAAAGAAAAAAAAAAAGACAACAGAGATTTGAGGGGTCCGCAAAAGCATATGTTAGAAGTGTGGTCCTAAATTATCCAGAGACCAGAGTAGCCAAGTTAAGATGTGATCGATACGGTTTACTAGAGAGAGTGGGACCACCTCCACCTGTGTAGTCATGCAGGTTGTACACTGCACATTTGTCGATGGCAGCCTTGACAGACAGGCTTGTGAAACATGAAGACCTGGATGAAACACCTCTCAGAACTGTCCACTCCTTTTATTTTAATTCTGCACGTATCAAGAAAATTTTTGATGATTATTTAATTATTAATACAAGGAGAGGTGGCATTCTGTTACTTGAAAGATATTTTCAGTATGGTGAGATAATGCACAGCAGTCCCCCTCTTATCCTCTGAGGATCCCCAAGACCTCAGTGGATGCCTGACACTGGACTGAACCAGTACTGAACCCTATATATGGTATATTTTTTTCTATATACATACCTATGATATAGTTGAATTTATAAATTAGACATAGAGATTAATAACAATAATTAATAAAAAATAGAACAATTATGACACTATTCCAGCATCACTATTCTTATGGTTTGGGGTCATTAAGTAAAATAGGGTTACTTGAACACAAACACTATCATCTTGCAACAGTTGATATGATAATAATGGAGAAGCCTCCTTCATAACTTTCATCACGCTACTCAGAATGGTGCGTGATTTAAGACATATGAGTTGTCTGTTTCTGGAATTTTCTATTTAATATATTGGACGGTAGTTGACCTTGGGTAACTGAAACCATGGAAAGTGAAACCACAGATAAGGGGGAGGCTACTGTACGCACATGCTGATTTAATGATCAGATTTGTGTGCTTTGAGCTATGACCTTTGAACTGAAATGAAACTTGCAAATGTCTGCAAGGGCCACATCATGGTGATGCCCTAGGTGATGTATCTTGGCAACAGCTGGCCTTTCCTGGCTGCAACAAGGCATCTCTGCCTTCTTGCCTGTTAACACCTTGAAACCTCCATGAAGAAAAACAGCACAATTAGGTAAATACAGGAAGGACTGATGGCTAACTCATGGGGGCTGCTGGCCCTGTAGCAGCCTTTTAGTGTAGGAAATGAGGCTATTTCGTTATGTGATTAAGTTTGGAAAAAATCCTTCATGGAATAAGAAAGCAGCAGACATCTTCGTATGAAGACCACTGAAGCACACCTTTGTTAATTTAAATGTGGCATGTGACAATTTGTTTTGGGTGGCTTCCCTGGCACAATTCTCGTGAAAATGGTATAGGGATATTACCTTACATTTATCCAGTCAAAATTAGCATCTTTCAATCAAATCCTTTCCAAGAAAGGGAATCAATTATATGATAAATATACAAATGTATAACATGTGTTTTTTACTATCCAGGGAAATTTTAAGGAAGTAGTACATCATCATTTTTTAATGAATGGTCAAGAAATTGAAAACATATATTAGTTGAATTAAGCAGTTGAAGGGAAAGAAAATTAGCAATGCCTAGTAAGCTAAGTGGTACTCCAAAGATTTATTTTATAGCTACGGAAATTATCTACATGTAAAGGGGGTGAATACAAACTAGCTTAGGTTGGGGTGAGAACCCTGGTTTGACATTTAACATTTTAGAATAAGAGACATAGAAAGATTCCTCTGTAGTTGAAGGATCCTGCTTTGTCCTACTCATAAGCAAATCCCTGGGGTAGCAAGGTGCTTTCTGGTAAACCTTTGATATAATATGAAGCTCAAGTTGATAAAATAGATTAATTGAAGTAAGTTGAAAAATACAGAATTTTAAAAACCGTAAGAAGAATGTTGCACAAGCTTTTGAATCCTGTAAATTTTCATTCTTTAAGACCATTCAGAAAAGGAGATTTTGTCGGGGGCCGGTAGTGACTTGTTTTGATCCTATTTCTGAACTGACTGAAAACTAGAATACATTCTTTCTGTTCAAAACATCCTAGAAGGGCCACATATTAGTCAGCCCTTCTCCAGAGGACAGAACCAATGGTCTATATATATAAAGTCTCAATATCCAAAGGCCCAAGAACCTGGAGTTCTGATGTCTGAGAACAGGAGAAGGTGGATGTCCCAGTTCCAGAAAAAACAGAGAATTTCCTCTCCCACTGCCTTTTGTTTTATCTAGGCCTTCAGCAGATTGGATGATGCTCAGCCACAATGGCGGTTGAGTGTGAATCTTCTCTACTCCGTCCACTGATTCAGATGCCACTCTCTTCCATAAACACCCTCACGGATGCACCCAGAAATAATGCTTTAGAAATAATGCTTTATCAGCTATCTGGGTATCTCTTAACCTGGTCAAGCTGACACCTAAAATTAACCACCGCAGGCTACAATGAAAAAGATAGTTCCAACTGTGAATGAGGATGTGGAGAAACTGAACCATCACTCATTAATGGTGGGAATGTAAATTTTAGTACACCTGGATCAACATGTTAGAAACATTTTGGAAAACAGTTCAACAGTTTTTACAAAATGTTGAATATATACTTTCCAGACAACCCAGCAATTCTAGTCCTAGGTACTACTTAAAGTAAATGAAAACACATATCATCACAAGGACTTCTTTGTGATTGTTCCTTACAGCATTATTTATAAAAGCCAAAATATGGAAACATTCCAAATGTGTATAAACAGGTGAATAAACAAAATGCCATATAGCTATGAACTATGATACCACACAGCAATAAAAAGGAGCAAACTACTGTTATGTGCAATGGTACAGATGAACATCAAAAACATGATGCTAAGTGAAATAAGCCAGACACAAACTGCATATTGTAAAATTCAATTTATATGAAATTTCTAGAAGAGGCAATTATAGGGGCAGAAGACAAATATTGATTGCCTGAGGCTGGAGATGAAGCAGGCATTGGCTGCAAATGGGCATAAGGGGACTTCTTGGGGTAATGGAAGTGTTCTAAAATTGGACTGTGACAGATTCTCAGCCTTTTGGCTAAAGATGAAGTGTAAATTGGATTGTGGTGATGGTTGCACAACTATATAAATTTACCGAAAATTAATCAGGTGAACTTTATGGTATACCAATTAATAACCCAAAGCTGTTAAAAAAAAAAAAGCAAACAAAAATTTACCTTCATTCTTTCCCCTATCTCGCCAATGTCCATTTTTACATAGTTATCTCATGCTTTGATCTTATGCTTGCTATTGTATGTTGAGTCCATTGAGCTCCATTTTTGCAGTTTAAATGATTATATGTAGTTTTCAATGTCTACTAAATCTTCCCTAAATAAACTCAAGCTTTTTAGTTTAAGTGAACCTCTATTATTTGATTATATTAGCATTATATTGATGAAAAGTCTCTGGAAATAGTAAATCAATTGAGAAGTTAAAATTATTTCAGGATTAGGAGTTGGAAGCCCTGTTTTTACCCCCTGGGGTTTCATTTACAGAGGAAGTCAAAGACGTATATGTCCAGGTGTACCAGCCATCTGGATCAAAGCCAGACCACTTGGTCTACCACAGAGCAGTTAGCAGTTCCTGCTTCTGGAAAAATGTGTTTGTTTTTCACATGGGTGCTGTGAGATGTTTCCCTTTCACCTTAACTGATAGAAAGCCAAGAACCAAGACAGGCGCGGTGGCTCAAGTCTATAATCCCAGCACTTTGGGAGGCTGAGGCAGGTGACACACGAGGTCAAGAGTTCACGACCAGCCTGGCCAAGATGGTGAAACCCTGTCTCTACTAAAAATACGAAAATTAGTTGGGCGTGGTGGCGGGTGCCTGTAATTCCAGCTACTCGGGAGGCTGAGGCACAAGAATTGCTTGAACCCGGGGGGCGGAGTTTGCAGTGAGCTGAGATCTTGCCACTGCATTCCAGCCTGGGTGACAGAGTGAGACTCTGTCTCAAAAAAAAAGAAAGTCAAGAGCCAAATTTGAATTTAACTTGAAATTATAGGACTTCTTTGTATAAACTTGCTTCATCAGCTTTATTCCTGTTCCTCTTTTCTTTCTCATACAATGTATATTCGTTTATTTTATGGATCCCTCTAAAGCCACTTTGAATTATTTTAGGAAGAATGTAGGTTAATAATTAGATGAATAGAATATAAATTCCAGCAACAGATATGTGCAGGAGAAGGGCTGTTAAATTATAAACTTTATTTCAAAGAGATGCAAGTGTTATGAGTAACTGAGGTACAATTTTTAGAAGCTTACTGCTTCTTTTTCCACTAAGCCAACTTTTAGCATGGGAGATCTGAGACGTAAGTTTTGGCCCCATCCTGTGTTATTGGTATGTGATCCTAATTAAGTCAGTTCAGCTTTCTGCATTTCATTTTCGTTATCTACAAAATTGGAATTAAAAGTGTCTCCTTTTACAGGGAAACAGCAAAGACTAACGACAGCCTATTTCATGTTACACGTCCTTCAGGGAGATACACCATAGGTATAATGCACAGATATGATTCATATAACATCTTAGTTCATGAAAATTACAAATACACTATTTAAAATTTTTTTATTGAGAATCAAATAAAAATCAAATCAAAAGGCAGTATATTTTTAAAAAGGAAGTTGTAGCCAGAGAGAGTGAGAAAGAAAGAGAGAATGCGGTACATTTTACATATTCTCAAATAAAAATGTGTCATCCTTTATTAACATTTTCTTTGATTGCTGTGCTCTGTCTTAGCATGGGGGTGACAGTTCAGGCTTTGAATCAATTAGAATGAGCACGATCAGAAATGAACACTTGAATCTGTGTTTCCTGTAAAGAAAAACGTACCAACAGGGACACCTTAGTTTGCAAACCTAGCTAATCTGCACTCACCCTTGCCATTACCCCTTTTCTCACCTCTGATTAATCCCTAAAAGTAAATAAGTCAGAGGCCTGCATCAGGAGAATGACTAGATCCTTGGTATTCAATGCGTGGTCTGTGGACCAACAACAGCAGCAGCTGCTGAGAATGTGCAAAAATGCAGAGTCTCAGGCCCCGCCTCAGACCTACTGAATGTGCAGCTGCACTTTCAGTAGCCTCTTCAGGTGATCTGTTTGCACAATAAAGTTGAGAAGCACTGAAGAATCGTGATTTTCATATATGGCTGCTTATTACAATGATTTGGGAAGCTTTTGAAACGTACCCATACTACTAAAACTTCTATTCTTCCTGGGCACACAAAATTTCCATTTCTTCAGTGGAGTAGTTTCTGTTATGTGTTAGGAGGAAAAGCAATTTAAGTAAATGAATAGATGTTAAGGGATATAGGAATTGCCTGGATATTTGCATTTTTTAAAAGAAGGTACATATTGACCAACTGATTGCTTTAACAGGTTCAATTTCAGACTGTGTGCTCAGTGAAGACTAAGTTAGAGAGGAGAGACATCGAGCCTGATTTTCTGCTAATCATAGACAAGCTGAACCTGGAATGCCTTCCTAAATTTCCCCAGTGTGATGCAGGCATGATATTTCTGTAGAGACAGTAGAACAACTTTTTTCCTCTTCCATTCATTTATTCATTTATCTATGCATTAGTTAATTAATTGCATTTTTTAAATTTTGTTTTTCATTGTTTTTTAGAGGCAAGGTCTCCTTGTGTTGCCCAGGCTGACCTCAAGCTCCTGGGCTCGAGCAATCCACACGCCTCAGCCTCCCCAAGCAGCTGGGACTACAGGCACATGCCACCATACCTGGCATCCATTTTTTTCCCCCACAAAAGCATTAATCAAGCACTTTCTAAATATTCAACACTAGACATTGGAAATATGAACTAAAATACCCCCTGCCCTCAGGAAAATGATAATCTGGTCAGTGTGACAGACATAAACAAAATTACCATATTGTTTGATAAGTGCTCTGATGGTGATAAGAGGATTTGTGTGCTACAGGTGCTCTGAGAGAGGAGCACTTAACCAGAGTGGGTCTGGGAGTGGGCAGCTAAAGTGATAGCAATGAGGCCAGGAAAGCAGTCCCACATCACCCACTAAGTTCTGAAGAGCTAGATTGCCCAACCAATGGGAGCAGGGGAGAGCATGTGCATAGGCTGTATGCAAGATGGAGGCAAGAGCTCAGGGAGTTTAGGACCTACTAGTGGTTTATGATGGCTGGGATGTAGAAGCTAGCAAGACATGATACTAGAGAAGTAACCAGGGCCCAGGTCACAAAGGGTCTTATATGCCATGATAAATGGGTTACATTATCTCCTGACGTTTATAGAAAATGAATAAAATTAAAATGTCACAGAGGGCATCTACGGGATTTTAAATAGGGGTGTGGCATTGTCAAGCAAGATTGGCTGCTATCTATCTCACGCCGGGTAAAGTGGAGGCAAAGATTTACCCAAACAAGGGAATAACATTTCAGTGGCCCTGGTGTGAGAGAGAACTTGGCAAGATTGAGAAACTGAAAGAATATCTGTAAGGCTGTCATAGAGGGTGTGTATGAAGATATGAGAGTAAAGGCAAGAAGAAGTGTTCACTGTTGGCAAAAGAAATAAGCAGGAGTTGAATTTTGTAGTCTGTGTTAAAGTGAATGCACTTCTTTCTAGTAGCCCTGGGAAGTCACAGAAGGAAGGGTTTTAAATGATGCATGACTTTGTCAAAATTATTGAGAAAGATCACTGACTAAAAATAAAGAATGGCTCTGGGCAGGAAATTGGGCTACTGCACTTATTTGGATGAGTATTATGGTTGCCTGGATTTGAATGGCAACAGTTTTTGTTGTTGTCACTTGCTGTTGTTTGTTTGTTTCGAGACAGGGTCTCACTTTGTCAGCCAGGCTGGAGTTCAGTGGCTCAATCACAGCTCACTGCAGCCTCAGCTTCCCCAGACTCAGGTGATCCTCCCACCTCAGCCTCCTGAGTAGCTAGGATTATAGGCACGCACCACCATACCCCGTAAGTATTGTAATTTTCTGTAGACATGGGGTTTCACCATGTTGCCCAGGCTGAGAAATGGATAGATTTGAGAAGTATTTACTGGGAAGTAGAATTCATAAGGCACAGTGTTTCTGTAAGTAGGTGAGGTTGTGAAGGGGAAGTGAGGAAAAGGTAACTCAAGTTTCTGGCTTGGTAAATTGGGTGATAAGTCAGCCATTCACCAAGCTAGGGAACACTGAAGCAGAGCTTATTGGGTAATAGACTGGGACCAATGCAGTGAAGAGTTCACTTTGAGACAGTTTAAACTTGAGATACTGTACATATTCGATGTGGTAGAGTTCAGGGAAAATAGTGTTGGAAATAAAGATTCAGGGGTTATCAGCATGTGGATGATACAGTTGAGATTTCCTAGGGAGGAAATGGAGAAGAGAACCCATAATTGCATCACATAAAGCAACATTTAAAAATGAGAAGAGGAAGAAACTCCAAAAGAAACCGAGAAGAAGTAATCAGAGAGGTAAAAGGAAAATCAGCAAAGTGTAAAATCACCAAAGCAAATGGAAGAGCAGATGTCAAAAATTAGAGAGTGATCATTGGAATTAAGCACAGCTGAGAGGTTGAGTAGGCTAAATGTTGAAACAGAGAGGAAGACATTGAAGATTCAGGTGACGATCAGGTGGAAAATAGATGGATTTTGTCCATGGGGAAGTAAAACAGGATGTATATCCAGAGAAAAGAATATAGGATAATTCTGAGATAAAGGATGGCCTCCTCCTTCCCCTTTTGTTTAATACTAGGGAGAAAGAAACCAAGATGGCTGAAATGCAAATATGTTTGGAGGCTGGGAGGGACAGGAAGTTGAATGGGTCATGATCCAGTTACCTCTGTGAAGTAACAAGCAAAAATCTCCCCCTGGGAGTGAGCTGATAGAGAAAGTAAGGAGAATATGAAGACTAGAAAGGCTCCATGTGAGGAGTGGGCCGTGCACACAGAATTGATGACTCTGTTGAAGTGGAAGGCTATAACTTGAAATGGCATTAAACCAGGCAGTTGTGGGATTTCTCCAGCATCACTGATAATAGCTTCAACAGATATTGTCAGCACTGTTTTAGATGCTGAGGATACCTAGCACCTAAACACAGAGTGAACAACACAATGTCCCTGCTCACAGGAGCTTACAGTAGTAAAGGAGACAGTAAATAAACACACACAGGCATATAAAAACATTATTAGACTAGAATTGGAAGGGAAAAGGAAGGCAGCTGGATCAATTCAGGGTAGGCTCATTTGCAGGGGACAAGGGAATGAAATACTTTGGTGAGATGATGTTTTCAGGGATTGCACCATAGGATGTACTGGACAGAAGATATAAAACAAAGGTAAAGTAAAAACAGAGAGCTGGCCGGGTGTGGTGGCTCACGCCTGTAATCCCAGCACTTTGGAAAGCCAAGGCGGGCGGATCACCAGGTCAGGAGATCAAGACTATCCTGGCTAACATGGTGAAACCTTGTCTCCTAAAAATACAAAAAGATTAGCTGGGTGTGATGGCACCCGCTTGTAGTCCCAGCTACACGGGAGGCTGAGGCAGGAGAATCGCTTGAACCCAGGAGGCGGAGGTTGCAATGAGCCAAGATCGCGCCACTGCACTCCAACCTGGGTGGCAGAGTGAGACTCCACCTCAAAAAAAAAAAAAAAAAGCACAAAGGAACAAGAAAAAATGGATGGGGTGAGAGTTCTCAGTGAAGTCGAAGAGCAGGTGTAGAGGGAATAAAGAAATGAAAAAAACAAACAAACAAAAAGCACTTCTAAGAATCAGATGATTCTTATTGGAGATGGGGGTTACTCCTGATGAATGTTTCAGAGGTACAATTGTTCTGGGTGATGAGAGCATTAAGATGTCGTCATGAAAATGTGTGGACCAATGTGAAATTTAGGAGGTGAAAGTTAGGAGAGTTCAGATGGTCAAGAAATTCTTAAGCTAGAGTGTAGCAGAGGTTGTCCACAGGGTCTCTGATGTTACATATCAAGATGGTAGAACTTATGTGGAAGGACAGACTGCACAAGGTGCCACAGTCTTAAACAAGCAGAGATGAATGCCTCTGGAGTCAGTAGAAGACAGAGATAAAGTAGGTGAGGCTGGGATGATCGGCTGGAAGAAGCCTAAATAAGCAGAGTGGAGAGTAAGGATTTGGCTATCGCACAAAGTTACAGAAAACTAGTTTTGCTTTTCCATGTTGGGACAAGGTGGAGGGATATGCCACCTGATGAGATTAGTTCATATGGGTTAGTATTTTCAGTACACGTGTTGTCATATGTAATTATCACTCAAAAGGGTAAGCAGCAACTAAGAAGAGGTGCTGGAGGGCCACCTGTCTGGCATATAGTGTGGGATTCCATTTGACAGAATTACAAATGAATTCATTTTTACTCGTTTTTATCTTTTCACTATCCTAGATAAAAACTCAAAATGAATCCATGAGTTCTTATCTTAAAACAATATGTTTTGTTTAAACATTTCTCAGCAGTGTAATCTTCTTTTCATCTTCCATTTCTTCAATCCAGAGGAGTTCAACTACAGTGCCTTCACTGTGAAGCTAATGAAAAGGGAGTTGGTCCACTGCATAGACTAGACTAGATGATGGTGAAGTTAAACTGAAGTCACTGAGCAGGTACCCAATAGCCAGCAGTGGATTTGTTTCTCTGCGCTTGATGCTTAAGTAAAAACGAGCAAGCCAAGTATAAAATGGTGGATGTGGCCCAGGCCATATCGTCTAAGGAAGTTTGTTTTGTTAATCAAGGCTTCCCTGAACTTCAAAGAAATTCTTATTTAAGTAACTCCAAATCATTAAAGACTTCTAATAAGATATATTTGAGGATCCGGTAGTTACTTAAAAATACTCCCAGAAAAGAAAGCTTTTGTTACATTCTTTGGCTTAATTTACTAGAGTAATGAAATTAGCTGAATGAAATTAGGATGTTTCTGATACTTCTGCCAGTTTGACACTAAAAGAATTATTTTCAAAACACATGTATGTAGGAATTAATGATATTACTAACTTAGAAGCCAAGAAGCAAAATAGTAATAACTGTGTTTGTGACAGAGAAATAATTTTAATAATGTTTCAATGAATCAAATATACAAATAGTACTGTGATACAATATACACACAATCATTAACTCAACTATGCATTACTCAAAGCACTGTAGATAATAGTCTAGCAAGGATCTGACAATATGTTGAGAAGAAATGATGCAAAGGAAATCTTGAAAGTTGCCTTAAAGAAACTCATATCATGCAAATATGGATCTTTTAATAGCTACTATAAAATAGTAGAACTGAGCGCTGTGGCACACACCTGTAGTCCAACTACTCAGGAGGCTGAAGCAGCAGGATCACTGGAGCCCAGGAGTTGGAGATTAGCCTGGGCAACGTAGCAAGACCCCATCTCCAATCAATCAATCAATCAATCAATCAATCAATCAGTCAAGAAGTTAGTAGCAATGGGTGCTATGAAACTTTTTGATGTAGCTTGGATATTTGTCCTCACCCAAATCTCATGTTGAAATAATCCTCAGTGTTGGAGGTGGACCTGTGGGAGGTATTTATTATGGGGGCAGATCCCTAATGACTTGGTGCTGTCTTTGCAATAGTGAATGAGTTTTCATGAGATCTGGTTGCTTATAAGTGTGTGGCACCTCCCCACCCACTCTCTTCCTCCCATTCTTGCCATGTGAGATGCCTGCTCCTCCATCACCTTCTCTCATAGGTAAAAGCTCCCCTGAGGCTTCCCAGAAAGGAGATGCTGGTGTTATGCTTCCTGTACAGCCTGTAGAGCCATGAGCCAATTAAACCTCTTTCCTTTATAAATTACTCAGTCTCCGTCATTTCTTGATAGCATTGCAAGAACAGCCTAATACACTTTGCATGGTGCATATCAACCATGGTAATAAAGTGAAAACAAAGAAGTGGGAAGCTTTGAAAAGTTGACAAATTGGTTGAGCTCCATATGGAACTCCAGCTGTAGGATCAGTCCCATTCCAGGCCCAGTTGCTCTCTGGGGCCAAGGTCAGTAGCTCAAACATTCCACGTCCAGTCAGCCCTACTCCTGGTGATCTGCCTCTGACCCCAGCTCTAGTAAATGGGTTTCTGCCTTTTCCCTTGGGGATCTCACTCCTGGCTCATTCCCCACTTCTGGAAAATGAGTTTCTTTTTTTCTTTTCTGTCTTCTGGGACTAAATCTAGCTTAGCTCTTAACCTCATGACCTTTTGCCAGACCGTGGAGAACTGAAGTTTCCTTGGATCAACACACACCATCTGCTGGTTATAGCTCCCTCCTCACAGCTGCCTTGGGTGCCCTCCCTGTGTGGCTTCTTTCTGTTGCTTGTAGCTAGGAACGTCTTCTGTTGATGATCCTTTATAGTCTGACGAAACCAGGATTCAGTCTCACTGAGCTGGTCAAACCACTTCTACCAGAGCCCAGTTTATGTGAATGATGAATGTTTTACATGGAAAAAAAGTTTCTTCATTTACTGAGGAAGGAATAGCTTCACTGATTTTGTATGCCAACCAGACAGCCAAGGATCCTGCTTGTCCTTCACCTATCAGCCATCACACCTATTAATTTTCAAAACCTAGGAGGGGGGGAATTGGTCTTTTGTTTATTTAGTAAAAGAAAATCTAATTATATGTTAAAAGTTGAAAAAATTTTAGGTCCTGCCTATTTGACTTTAAAATGAGCAATAAAAGTCGTTTTTTATTCGGGGATAGTAGCAGGAAAAAGAAGCTAGTATCAGAATGTTTTAAGATTCTGATACAGTGCATGTGCGGGTTTTACTTTACAAATAGCAGATGGAGATGATTTACTATAAGAAGATGTCATTAATTGAGAATGAAGGATCCTTTTGGAGTGTCCATTATGGACTAGTCATTGTGCTAGGGGTAGGAATTAGAATCCTTTCCGTGGGTGAGGGTATGCTTAAAATTATTGCTTTTGTACTCTATGGATTACCTTGAAATATACTTTGAGTCATTTCTCAAAAATTGTGCATACCATACTGATCTGATAACTCATTGCACTGTTGCTCTGAGGCTCCATCCCCTCACCTAACCAATGGTCATCCATTTTGCAGTCCACAAGAGCCCCGTCTGAATTCATGGAAAGAACTTGCTTGCACTTGGGCTTGATAAAGCATAAGTCAATTTGGCAGAGCATGTGTTAACAAGATGATTTAGAACTTTGCAACCAGCCAGAACCATAAAGACAGCTTGGAATAAAACTAAAGTTGTTCCCATGAGGTGCCCATGATGAGGGCTTCTAAGGCAAGGCTGCCGTTTTCTGCAGCCTCAGCAAGAATGAGGTCTCTTTCCCATGATCATTTCCCTCCCCTTCACTGGGCAGGGTGACAAAGACCAGGCCTCTGCTCCCACCAGTCAACAACAGGTAGGGCTCCCAGCATGCCGAAACTTGAGACCTACCTCTTCCTCCTTTATCCGTTCTTCAGAGGGTAGCCTACCTGTCCACACCTGCAGAGAGTCACTCTGCATGCCAGTCCTCTTTCGGTTGCCTCTTTTGTCAAAAGCGTCACCTACTTTCTCTGCCTAGGACGCAGCTCAGAACCTGACTCAAATATTTGTTGAATGGCCAGAGGAATGATTGAATTGCTCCTCTCTCCTCTGTCTTCGACTGGTAACTCCTCCTTCATTCCCAGAGCACCCTATACACTTTACCTATAACTCATAACCCACTTCTTATCAGTTGTTCAGTCTGGTTTTTGTCCACTAAAATGTAAGTTTTGACTGTTTCTATTTTATTCATTATTCTATTTCTAGCACCCAGCAGTGTGTAAGTTATCAATAAATATTGATTGAATAAATGTACTCTCAGGTTCCTTATCTTGAAGTCACAAAAGTATTGATGCCTATACAAGGTGACTTGTAAGCACACCTGATACACAAATATAGCTGCAGCAAGGAAACGTTTTCAGTCTAGTTAGGTCCTACTTATGTAAGTCAGATTTCTCAGTTCAATATTTCTGTATCAAGCCTCCTAGGTTTAGCCTCTTTCTGTCTGATCCATCTTCTTTGCTAGCAATAAAGTCAATTACTCTCTTCTTAGTTGTCTAATTCACCTTGCTAATTCTACCCTCCTAAGCTAGAACTAGGTTAATGAGGAAACAGTTTCTGGATGTGTTTCTCTTTCCTACTATTTTTCTGTTTAAGGGAGAATCTCAACGAATTTTCCACTTGGGTAAGCATTTCCAGCTCTCTAGGAGCAAAGTCTCCATCAGTCTGGTTTTTCTTTTCCAACCCTGGTTTGTTCTGAATTCCTCCCTTCTCAATAATTCATTTCTTCTTTCTTTTAACACTCTATGTTCTTCTCTTGAACACCATTGTTTAGCTAAGTGTTGCTGTTCTTCAAAAATCACCATCCTCTAAAACTCCTCTGTCCCTGCTCACTTCATTCATAACACATGAATTCAAATTCCTAGCCAGCTCACGCATACATGCATAAACTCATTTATGGAAGGACATGACAAGTGACTCCTTACCTCTAGGTTAGGAGGAGCTTTACCTATCAAATGACTGAAGTAGGAGCTTTACTTGTCAACTGAACACTGAGTAAGTTTGAGAATTGAAAATAAGACCTGAGCATCACAAAACAACCTTTCATATCTAGATATAGTGACCATGTAGGAGTTCACACACATTATAAAAGTCTTGTTTAAGATGAAACCCTGCAAGCTCTGTGAGGGCAGGGATTATGTCTGTTTATCACACCATGGTATGTTCAGTTCCTAATAGTGTCAGGTATATAGAGGCCGTCAATATTTGTTGAAATTAAATGAAAAGTTTCAGTCTTTTCATGCTTCACAAGAAGAAAACCTTTTGGAGAAAGCAAATGATTTAACATAATCTTCTGGATCTTCTATGATAGAAAATAGCTATTTACTCAATAAAAAACATAAACACGTGAAGCCGAACACTGCCTTGTGCCAATCAAATGTTTGGTTTATTAATAGTTACTCAATTTATTAGTGCTCTCTAGACAAGAGCCTTTTTAGAATTTGATACCAGTTTAGGCAGCATTCAAGAAGCACCGTCGACTCAGCTTGTCCTCTGGCTGTTGTCTTTTTATACCACTCCCTAACCAAAATTGATGCAAAGGCAGGATGCTTTGAGTTACTCTCAGTAATTACATATTATTGAAGTTGGCTGGTTATTCTTGACCAACAGTATGATCCAAAATAACACAATGTTTAAACAGGAGGAACATGGGTGTGGAACCCAAGTGCTGCCTCTTCAGAGATGTCTGCCAGGGTGCAGGGAACTTGGGATCTGCCTGAAGAGTGTTACTAAGGGAACAATGGAGCCTTTTCCTGACCTTCTATAGCTTTAGTTTAAAAAAGGAACATTATCGTCATTTGCTAACATTATAATCAACAGCAGATCTCTGATAACTCATTTTAAGTGATATATTGTATTTAAATTACAGTATAATCCCTAATAGCTTCTTGCCAACAGAGTCTTTCAGGATTCAAAATGCAAATTGCACCTGAAAAAGAAAAATTATTTTTAGACTTATGGCACTTTAACTTAACTGTAACACAAAGTACTTTTTATTATTATTATTAATAGAATGTGTTTCGGTTGCAAATTCTGGAGGAATCCCTACAGGAAAATAATTGCCAGTCCTCCCTTGGCTCTGAGCCATTCATTGAGATGGGCTATGAGATAAGACTGAAGAATTTCACTAATTTCGGGAGTGCCAACTGAAGATTATTATTGTGAATCCATTAGACATGAGATTTCTGCGATTATCTCAATGAGTTCTAAAATCCAGGGCCAAATGAGGTGAAAAAAATTGATACGATTATATACATGTTATAGAGCAATTAAAATTTTAATTGGGTGTCAAGAAAAACAGTGGTTGCTCTATAACTTAATTTGGGTTCTCTCTGCCTCTCTGTAGAGTTTCTGAAAATTTTTAAATGTTATTTGGAGTTAAAGCAGAATGATACTGTGGAAAAAGCATCAGCTTAAAATTAGACCTAGGCCCAGCTTTAGATGAATTTCTTAAATTTGTATTGGTGACCTTGAGTTTGTAACCACCCCATACCTAGATTTTCTTAAAATAGGAGTAATATGTCCTACTTTATAAAGCAGTTCTAAGGAAGAAAAATGATTAAAACCCAAGGCAGTTTCACATAGCATAAGATCCCAGACGCTGGCCACCAGGCTACTTGAGTTCAAACCACAGCATTATCCTTTGCCAACTATGTGAACTTGGACACAAATTACTTACCCTCAATTTCTATACTTGGAAAATGGGGACACAAATATAGTTACCATACAGGGTTAAAAGAAAACAAACATTAAAGAATGCATTTAAAAAACAACCAGCATGAAGCTGGTACTTGGTGTTTGACGTATGTCAAGTGTTGGCCTCTATTGTTATTATTATTATTACATTTAAGAATCTTTGGCTAAACCTAAATGAAAATCCTATAATTTACATTGTATATTTAAATCTGATAGTGAATTTATCTGATAGCAAGTGGATTCCAGGTTGATTATTTATATGTTTGTGCCTATGTGTGTGTATGCATATCTGTTGTATGTGTAAGACCTATGCATTTAAGATAAATTAGCCACATGTATATATGAAATACAGTTATAAACTAATTACTCCTGAAACTAGAGCAGCAAAAATAGGTCTCGTTACTTGAGAGTACAGCTGTGCAGAGTAAATTTACTACGCTTGGAAACTTCTTTCATATCTGCTTATGTAAGTCTGCGGCTAGTTTCTGAACAGTTGTATAGTGATGGTTTCTTGGTACTCACCAATTAGACAAGCATAAGTCATGACCTTGGCTTTCTTGGAACGTAACCAGTGGTTGACAGGGAGTGTTTGAGTTAAATGATAAACTAGCAGTCCAGATTACACTGAGCATCTGGTATCCCCCACTTTCCATCTTTCTTCAACCAAGGCATCACAAAAGCAATTTGGGGGCAGGGATTTTCATTTAAAAATGAAGAGTGGATTGTGGAAGCATCCTGGGCTTTGTAATGAAAGCCATTTGGTTTTTATTAGTATTAGAGTCTATGTGCTTGCTAGTTTTCAGTCATTTTCTCTTCAAGAATGGTCCCCCAGATTCCAGTTTTCACATTGCTGCCTTTTGAATGGAATCCTTTGTGACCCGTTGTGATTACATTGCATTTTCCTTGTGTTCTTTTAAAAAGTTCTGACTTTCTCTGAATTTTGGTTGGGGGGATGGTGGGAGGAGGGTGGCAGCAAGGGAATGGGGTCAATTGTACTTTCAGAATGTTGTCAAAAGAGATTTTTAAATTGTCAAAAATTGTCTAGAAGTAATATCAAGCTTAGTGTCTGCTAATAAAGCAAGCATTTACAACAGAAAGTTCGGTCAAAAATGGGTGTCGTAAGGTCTTTACAAAAGAGCATTTGCTCCTGAGTGCCCCAACATTTCTCTGACCTCTGTTGGACACTTCTAGAACAGTTATAAATCGGGCTAATTATAATGATGTTAGGATACTGGTGTTGTGTGTTTGGGGTTAGGAAGCTGAGAGCTTAAGCAATTTGAAGAGAACAAGCTGAAAACAGTTTTGTTCATATATCATTCCCTAAACCTTAATTCAGTGCAGATTAAGAATAATCAATGGGCCGGGCGCGGTGGCTCATGCCTGTAATCCCAGCACTTTGGGAGGCCGAGGCAGGCGGATCACGAGGTCAGGAATTTGAGACCAGCCTGGCCAACATGGTGAATCCCTGTCTCTACTAACATACAAAAATGAGCTGGGCGTGGCGGTGGGCGCCTGTAATGCCAGCTACTCAGAAGGCTGAGGCAGGAGAATTGATTGAGGCTGAGGCAGGAGAATTGCTTGAACCTGGGAGGTGGAGGTTGCAGTGGGCCGAGATTGCGCCATTGCACTCCAGCCTAGGCGACAGAGTGAGACTCTGTCTCAAAAAAAAAAAAAAAAAAAAAGAATAGTCAATAGAGGAATTTTGTCACGGCACCAGGGGTATTTACGTGGTATGTATGTTGTAAATAGATGCCTAACCTATTTAAAATGTGGCTAATCTATAGTGACCAAGAGTTTTTAAAATAGAGTAGTAATTGAGAAAGAAATTATTTGTATCTTTTTCCCACTTAGTTTTCTTTCCTGTTTTGTACATTTTTCTAGATGCTTCAAAAAGACCCAAAGAAAAAAGGAATACAAGCACAGTCATTACTCATTATTTGTGGATTCTGTGTTTGCTAATTCGCCTACTGCCTAAAATGTATTTATTACCCCCAAATCACTACTTGCAGCTTTCTCACAGTCATTTACAGACATGCACAGACTGGTGAAAAATCTTTGAGTCTTTCTACACAAATGTACTCAGCTGAGGTTGAACAAGGGAACCATAGACAAGGATCCTTTTTGTAGTCCATTTAGTCAACATTTTTTGCATTTTTGTGCTTTTTGGTGATGATTTCACTGTTAAAATGGTCCACAACCGTAGTGTAGAAGTGCTATCTAGTGTTTTGAAACACAAGAAGGCTGTGATATACCTTACAGAGAAAATACATGCAATGGATAAACATTGTTCAGGCATCAGTTACAGTGCTGTTGGTGTGAGCTAAATGTTAGTGAATCAACGAAATATATTAAATAAGGTGTCTTTGAACAGAAACACACATAAAACAAGGCTATGTATTAATCATCTGTGTGACCAGAAGCTCACAGGAACCTAATCTTGTATTTTCTCCTAGGGTCAATGATTCAGTATTCACTAATTCAGTGTAGTAGTGACTTTATATAGAATAAAACTCATACAAATAACTAGAATAAACCACACTTGTTTTTTAATTCCTATGAAAAAATTCATATGGGAAACCATCAACAAACTGCTACATAATGACGAACATTAAAAAAATTAAACTCGGCCAGGCATCCCACCTACTCGGGAGGCTGAGGCGGGAGAATGGCGTGAACCCAGGAGGCGGAGGTTGCACTGAGCATAGATCGCACCACTGCACTCCAGCCTGGGGGACAAAAGTGAGGTTTCGTCTCAAAAAAAAAAAAAAAATTAAAGCCATATAAATGTACTACAGCATAAAACTTTATGCTTTCTATTTTGTTCATTTGCTGCTTGTGACTATCATATTTATGTCAACTTTCCCCTGTTTTATTGACAATTTTCCCAGGAGCACTTGACAATGTAGAAATTTCTTTAAACCCTCCCCCTTCCCCACCAGAAAACAAGCCTCCAGGGAATGTACATATATAAACATTTAAATAGTTGTTGTGTGTAGTGCCCCAAATCCTATTTTCAGTTAACAAACTATTGGTAATGTTGGAAAGCAAGGCATGCAGATAAGAAAGGGGAGATCTTGTGGCTTGGAGGCCATTCAAAGGCAGACTTAAGATTGCCTCTTCTTAAGGGAGACATGTAGTGGGGTCCTGTGTAACTGGAATTTCACCATGTCTAATCATGTCTAGCAGACCAATGGAATGCTGTGCCTCAAGTTCCTTCTGAGAGGCCTATGAGCCTCCTGAGATATCAACAAAAATGTTCCTTGACCATCAGAAAAGAGAAGTGATTTTGAATATAGTACAGTTTTGCTATTATAATTACTCCAAAACCAGGCCTGTTGGTGCTTGTGGTTCTTCAGAGAGGAGGCCATGGGGGCAAAATTCAAGAGACCTGTTTACCTGTAGGCACAAGAGCCCTGCTCAAGACTTGAGACAATGAAAGATGAGGAAGGGAGGTATTTTCCCTGCATCATCCAGCTTCAGCACCCAGCAGAAAGTGGATCATGGATGGGGACTGGGTAGGAGGCCGTGGAGGCTAAAGTCGGTGGAGCAGAGTGGCAGCCTTGGGGTCATGGGCTTATGCATGAGACACATGTGAGGTTCCTTGCAACACTTTGCCCGCCAATTATAAGAGACTGAAGTCACTGCAAAACATGGATTGCCATGATGTAAGCCAATTTGCATTTGCAGACTGAAAAGGTAAAAGGAAATATTCCTACTTCAAGTAAGTATGGGACTATACTTTTTTGATATTGGATCTGTTGGTCCTCATTTCCATGTTTCTCTATTGTCTAATGTGGTGGTTCCCCCTCACTGCACATTAGACCCACTCTAGAAAATCTTAAAAAAATGTCTGGACCCACTCCAAAGATTCTGATTAAATTGATCAGGAGTAGATCCTGGGCATCCATGTGTCTAAAAGGCTTCTCAGATCATTCACGTGTTTAGCCAGGGTTGACAAGTACTGCCCTAAAACACGTTGCTGAGATTTTTCACACCCCATTTTCCAGTGTGCTCCAAAGATAACTTAGGCAGGAGCCCTGCTAGTTCACTTCAAAAAGATGCACCCCTGAATGGGCCTTTGAGTGCATCCACCTAGAGTGACCTCCATGCCACTTTCCTGTCTGGTTACTCCACTGTGAAAAATTCATCTGCGGACTCTCCAAGTCCTCATGCTGTACATTGTCCTGCCTTTCTCCCAGCACGAATTGTTGGTGATAAGTCCGACAGTGGGGAGGTTGTGGCTGCAGAGTGGCAGGAAAGAGAGGAAGTAAAGGAGAAGGCAGGGCAAAGGAAGAGTAAAAGGATACTTGGAAAGGAGTGGAAAGGAGGGCCATGCAAGGCGCTGCTTCTCACATGCTCCCCACCAGCCATCTGCATCCAAAGCAGGGAGGGAAGAGTGTGGGCTCAGAGCCAGACACACTTAAGTGCAAGCCTTGGGGCCCCATAATTTACTAGCAGCTTGATCTTGGAAAAATTACTTAATCTTGTACAACTAAAAAGTGGTGGAGCTCTGGGATTCAAAACTGGTCTGTCTGGCTTAAAAGAGCCCAAATGTTCTTCCCAGTATATGCTACATCTCCCAATCCATACACACACAATAGACTTTTCAGTGAGGAATACAGTAATTAATAACTTCCCAGATGGCAGTTGAACTTGTTTTTAAATTCCTATAGTCAAATAAGTTGGAGGAATGTTACAAGAAGATTAGTTGGAAAGAAAATGGTGTCATTTATTATCAGCTCAAAACATTCAGAATTGTCATTTGTAAGAAATAAGCTCATTATTAATAGAAGATTACTTTTCTTGTCTTTGTGTGACCATTTTCTTAAATTAAAAATAAACTTTTTTCCCTTATTGCAAAAGCAATGCATGTTCATCTAATACAAATTGAAAAATAAAGATAAGCAAATAATACAAAATTAAACACGCTCTTAATCCCTCTGCCCGGATCTAACTGCTGTAAATATGTTAGTATATATCCTTCTAGATTTTCTGTGCTTTTATACAGATTTTGAAAAATCATAGTATACGTTCTTTCACTTTAAACGTCTGGTCAACAACATTCCATGTCAATACATTTGCCTTTACTACATTATTTTTTTATATCTGCTTATTAAGGTGAATAATTTTGTCTGATTTTAAACCACATTTGTTTACTGAGATGTCAGAGACCCACAGATAAGGAAACATCTGAAGAGCCCAGGTGTGGCTATGTGGAGAGGCTGAGTAATTCAAAACAAAGTACAAAACATAAAAATAATTACAACCAGTTTGACAGTTGTACGTCTGTTTCCTATGGCCTCTACCCACCAGTCTACCGCTGACTTCAAAGAAAAGTCAGCACAGAGGAGGTCCAGAGGATAAGGTGCAAAACGAGAATCAAACCCACGATAAGAGATTAAAGGAAGGTTGATCAAAGACCCAGCATAAAAGTGCTAGCCCATGACTTGACTTGGCCCATGGCCCCAAAATATTCATCAGAACAGAGAGCTCTCTTTGAAGCGATTGGATGCATCCATGCTCAGACAAGCTCTCTGGTCCAAGGGAAATTTAAAGAGTGGCCCTGGAAGGAGTTAGCAGGGTTCCCTCTTCCTCCCTCTGCTCTGCACAACCCTCACAAACTGAACGTTATTTCTTTGGTTTGTTGTGCAGATGCCGGTAGTTCAACTCTACTCTTTTTTTTTTTTTTTTTTTGAGACGGAGTCTCGCTCTGTCCCCCAGGCTGGAGTGCAGTGGCTGGATCTCAGCTCACTGCAAGCTCCGCCTCCCGGGTTTACGCCATTCTCCTGCCTCAGCCTCCCAAGTAGCTGGGACTACAGGCGCCCACCACCTCGCCCGGCTGGTTTTTTGTATTTTTTAGTAGAGATGGGGTTTCACCATGTTAGCCAGGATGGTCTCGATCTCCTGACCTCGTGATCCACCCGTCTCGGCCTCCCAAAGTGCTGAGATTACAGGCTTGAGCCACCGCGCCCGGCCTCAACTCTACTCTTTGCCTCCTGGGAGATGTGAGAAGTACAGTTGCATTTACAGGATGGAGAATTTGCACTCATGATCAGAGACCTGAAACCTCCAGCCGTCTTTTTTATTCAGAGTGTTTAAGGACAGGTGGTATTTCCAAATAGGCAGTAGGACTTGTTCATGACTCTCCTTGTTCATTCTGCTTGTTCATTACTTGTTCACTACTTTTCTGAGTAGAGTTTATTGCTCTGTGGTGTCGTGACGGAAGCCATTCATTTCCCATGAAAGGGGAGGAAAACAGAAGTGCCCCCTCCTGGAATAACCTTCACAACATTCAGCTTAAATGTTTTTGAGTATCTTAAAAGAGAAGAGTTATGTATTGCTAAGTGTGTTCTTAGAATGTCTGTAGTTAGCACTTCTTTCAGGCTCTAGTTTTCTGGTTTTTCACTTTGCATAATAATCTTCTATGTATTTAGAATCTTTAATTTTCACCTTTCCCATTACCATATTTTTACTTCCTTCAAAGTTCAAGGGAATTGCTTTTTCTCTCTACCATTTTTAGATCAGTTTCCTAGCCTTTAACTGAGGTGTTAAAGTTGGAGTTCTTACTGGCAAGTCTTGGATTGAGCACAGTGTTAGGCTCTGTGAGAGAGAAAATGCATTTTCTGTTTTCACAGAGCCACAGTCCAGGTGAGGAGATAATGAGCTTGCATGCAAAAAATGAATATGTTGTGAGCTGATACAGACTTTTCTCAGGCCAGTCTTTCATAAAGAAGAAGTACTTGGAATGGGCTTTGAAAATGCCTGAAATTCCAAAATGAAATAATATGAGAGAGTATTTATTAGTACATGTTGGGGCTGGGTAATATGGTCAAAGTTACAGAGGCAGAAAACCATAAGGTGTCTCAGAGAAACTGAATACACTCATTTAACTCTGACGGATGGCTCATCTGAGAAAGTAGCAAAGGAGAAGCTTCATTAGTTCTATCAGTGTTACAATGTGCTATGGAATCTGGATTTTATTATGATTGCAAAATGATGATGTTGAAAATTTTGGCGTGGAAAATGACATTCTCAAGTATTTTGAGAACATGACTCTGCCTGTGGAGTACAGAATGGACGTGGGTAGGAAGAGGCCTGGAGCCACAACTTGGTCAAAAGTGCACAGAGTCTGAGAGAAAGACTTGAAACAGAATGGAAACAATGGGAAGGATGAAATGGACTCTGGAGGCAGTGAACTGAGAACTGATCTGACCTCTGTGACGAGGTGAGAGGAGGGGAGTGATGGGCTATAAGAGAAGATGGTAAGAAGATTCATAGATGATTCAGTCACAAATAAACACAATTGCACCCCTACTACCTAGGTGCTAGGTGATACAAAGAGACTAATCACATCAACAAAATGGTTAGGTAGACAGAGTAGGTATTTACAGTGAAAAACTCAAAGTAGTCTCATCTAAACATTGAAGACAGAGTGAGGCAATGAGCTCTCAGGAGTTGGGAGAAATATTCCTTGAAGTTTTGAGTCACAGAAACATCAGGGAAGAGATGGAACATGAGCTGAACTTTGAACGACGGGTAGAATTTGGAAAGAATGACAAGGGCAATCAAAGCTGTGGGATGAGGAGGTTAAAGCAAAGGCACAGGACTAAGAAAACACAAGGATCGTTTTGACACATTGACGAGGTCCATCTGTTTGGAACAGAGTTTGCGTAAAACACCAAAAGAGGAACAAGGGAAGAAGGTAGGGTGATCCATTTAATCTGGTAAAGGTTTAGAAACCAAGTGTAAGATTTTATTTTTACTTCTGAGACAGAGTCTTTCTCTGTCACCTAGGCTGGAGTGCAGTGGCGCAATCTTGGTTCACTGCAACCTCCACCTGCTGAGTTCAAGCGATTCTCCTGCTTTAGCCTCCTGAGTAGCTGGGACTACAGTGTCTGCCACCATGGGCAGACAATTTTTGTATTTTTAGTACAGTTTGGGTTTCACCATGTTGGCCAGGCTGGTATCGAACTCCCAAAGTGCTGGCATTACAGGCATGAGCCACTGTGCCTGGCCAAGAGTTTATAATTTAACCTGGGAAATGTCAAGCCACTGACATTTTTCAGTGAGGTTGTGGCCAGTGTAAAAGAGTCTTTTGGGAAGTTTGGTTTGTGAAAGATGTGTAGAATATATCAAGATGAAGAACTGGGTGACTTCTAGTCAAAAAGGAATGATGATGTAAACCAGTTACCAATCAGAATGAGAGGTATGGAAGAGGGGCAAAGGAATTACCAGTAAACCAAGGGGAAATGGAAATACAGTTTTACCCAAAGTTTCAAACCCAGGAGGCTATGATAGCAATGTGCCATATACTAAGGCATAAAAATCATGAGAGGACTGGCTTGGTAACAGTCCTGAGCGTTTTGTATTAAAGAGCTGGGTCCTGAGGTTCCAGCCAGACAAGCAAACATTCTGAAAAGGTGGTTCAAAGTGGGGGCTTGACGCTCAGCTGGAAACCATATTTACCATACCAAGTTTAAAAAATCCACACAATTCAGCAATTGTTCGAAGTTTTTAATTAATTAATTGATTCAGAAAGTGAAATATTCTCCAAAGCTCATCTGAGAGCTCTATTCTCTTGATACAGATGAATTCTCAGTTGCTCTTTTGTTTTCATTCCAAAACAGTTCAACTTGTATGAGACTGAAAGTGGGGAGGGCAGGAGCAGAATTTTCTCTGTTCCAGGTATAGACATTATGGGTATTGGGCCATATTCTTGTCTTCATTGGTAATAATTCCTGTTTCATACATCTTTCTATCAATTGCAGCTCTTAGCAGAGTCAGCGTCTTGATTGTAAATACTCAGTGTTGGTTGATTTGCATTTTCATCATAGTCCTGAAAGATAAAAGTGGACCTAAGAAAAACTAATAAGCTTACAGCGAGTTTTATAATGACAGACTCTATATAAACAAATGCAAATTGGATGTCAAATCTGAATTACAAAATTTATTTGAGCAAGGTCCAGGAAGTAATAACAGTGGCTTCAGATCCTTTCTAAAATGATAGAAATTCATTAACAATCTTCCATGGCTTGGAGTCTCAGAGACATTCAAAAGTCACAGCACTTTGAAGAGCACAGTTGGCAACTAAAGTTATCAGAGTGAAGAATGACATACTAACCTCAGGCGCAGGATGGCCAACTCAGAGTAGACCTCTATTCTTTGTTCTTCTGAGATAGGAACTAGCCAGAAAACTTAGTGATTCGGGGGTGGGGTGGGAAGGCTGTGGGACCCAGGGTGGAAGGACCCACACAGTTCAAAATAAAACGAACCAACTATAGGGAAGGAAAAGAGAACTATGCACAGATAGTATTCCTCATCCACCTGAATTGACTTATATAAAAAAGAAAACGGAGCATACGACAAATGGATGCAATCAAAAGGGAGCAATAAGCCTTTTTCTCCTTTTAAGCTTCTTAAGAAATGAACCCATCATTTTATCTAGTGTTTTCTTTGCTCTTGCAGCTGCTCGACTGATCCAAAACATGGATGCCACCGCTGAGCCTTGTGCAGACTTTTTCAAATATGCCTGCGGAGGCTGGTTGAAACGCAATGTCATTCCTGAGACCAGCTCCCGTTACGGCAACTTTGACATTTTAAGAGATGAACTAGAAGTCGTTTTGAAAGGTTAGTAGAGAGTGTGTCTGTGCATCAAAGATTTCTCTCTTAATATGTTCATTTTTTAAATATACAATTGTTAGCCATTACAAGGAATGTCACAGAAGATTAAAAAGTTAATAATCCTTCCAGGATTTATGTGCCACCACCGAGTCACTTTGGTAGGGGCAGACACCGAAATTAATATGCTGACATCTCTTAGCATTCCTGTTTTCATTTGTAGGTATGCAAATGATAAAGCTGTGTCATCCCTAGAGATGGCAGGTTTGGTTTTTGTTTGTTTGTTTGTTTGTTTTTTGAGATGGAATTTTGCTCTTGTCACCCAGGCTGAAGTGCAATGATGCTATTTTGGCTCACTGCCACCTCTGCCTCCCAGGTAACTGAGATTATAGGCACCTGCCATTACACCCAGCAAATTTTTGTATTTTTAGTAGAGACGGGGTTTCACCATTTTCGCCAAGCTGGTCTTGAACTCCTGACCTCAGTTGATCCACCAGCCTTGGCCTCCCAAAGTGCTAGGATTACAGGCGTGAGCCACTATAGCCACCCAAGATGGTAGTTTTATGTCATTTTACAGAAGAAAAAAAAATTAAATGATTGACGCAGAAACCTACTTTTGTAGTCTCCCTACCCAAACCCTGTGTTAAAGTCACTGTAAGATGTTACCAAGATTTGCCTTCCCAGCATGGGTAGATTCTAACCTGGCTAAGACTGTCTCCCTGGGAAGTTAAGAAATCTAGACAAGTCCCTCCTATCCTCTGTTCTGTGTTCTCCCCTCTTCTAGAAGTTATTTTGTAGAAGAACAATTTTTGCTACTTTTTAACGTTGAAACAAGTAGGACAATTCAATTCATTCATTTGGAGCATGAACAGTACAGTCACACAAAGATAATTATTTTCTAGCCTTCAAAAGAACTATTCATACTAAATTCCAAAGTCCTCTGTGTTATTGTTTTCTTTTTAATCTCAATTTCAAGAAAAGTAACTGTTACCTATTGCAGAGCAGTATGCATCACTGTTCATTAAAAAAAAGATAATCTAGTCAAAAGGACTTTCATCTAAATTGGCTGATTAAACTGACTCCCAGTTCTGTGCTAGGACTGATAATCTGGTAAGGGGTTTGGTTTTTCCTATAAGGTTTTGGAACTTGGGTGAGGAAATGAATGTACCTCCAGAAAAGCGAGTTTTTTTTTTCTTTTTAACTGAACTCCCTTTGCAAATGTTAATTACTGCAAATGAACAATTATGCTTGCATAGTGCAAATAAGCAATTATGTTGATGCATTTTATTAAATGTCCTTATTTCAGATGTCCTTCAAGAACCCAAAACTGAAGATATAGTAGCAGTGCAGAAAGCAAAAACATTGTACAGGTCTTGTATAAATGAATGTAAGTGCTCTTCTTTTGATTTCGTTAGGAGTATGCATATATTGGTGCCAAACTATGCCTAGATTTCTAACTGAATTTATGTGTGTTGTTTTCAAAAGCTGCTATTGATAGCAGAGGTGGAGAACCTCTTCTGAAACTGTTACCAGATATATATGGGTGGCCAGTAGCAACAGAAAACTGGGAGCAAAAATATGGTAAGGCAATTTTCCTACTTAAAAAAATAATTTCCACGTAAAATCTATGTTACTATAATATTGTTAATGAACTAAAGCTTCTAAAGATATATTTTATCTTTTATTGCTTTAGGTGCTTCTTGGACAGCTGAAAAAGCTATTGCACAACTGAATTCTAAATATGGGAAAAAAGTTCTTATTAATTTGTTTGTTGGCACTGATGATAAGAATTCTGTGAATCATGTAATTCATGTAAGTTTGTGTGGCAAATAACTAAAGTTACCTTTAAATTGTAATAAAACTCCCACACACATTGTTGTTATTGATATTTAGAAATAATGCTATTTTCAATTGAATTGAATAAGCAAGGAGGTAGTATATTCATGCTCTGTCCCTAGTACCTGGAGTCCCAATTTTGAAAATATTTTCTTAATGCTGTGTTTTAGACATTCACCTCTTGCTTCTGCTACCTCTGTTTTAGATACCTCTCCCTTCACAAAACAAATGATAAGAAGGGCTCCAGGCCTCTCCTATTCAGAAAAAGTTCCTAATTTCTTTTTATGGTACTTGAAAGGAGCATGCTTTGGTTTATAGAAGTAATGCAGGTCTGGAAATCAAAAAATAATACTTGCTTTCAAAAAGAACATAGAAAAGGGATTTTAAACATAATTTTTTTCCTCACTAAAGAATATCTGTACTTTTATCTCAACTAAAGGTAAAAAAAAATGCCTTTCTTTTAAAATGGATTTATTGTATTTTTAAAAATGTAAACAATTTGGTTTAGATATCACCTAAGACTAGATTAATGAATATGTTTGGAATGTACTGAAAACTTTAGAGTTTTTCTTTCCTCCTTTTTTTTTTCTTGGTGTCCTGTATAAGGAATTATACCAAAAATTGCAGGTTACTGAATCACCTAATCATATCTGTGTCACTATTGCTTAAACCTTTATGGTCATTTGTATTAAAATCATGAAAGGAATTGAACCCAAATCTCCTGCAGGGGACTCTTTCTCTTCTGAAACTTTCTCCTTGCAGGATCACCTTGAGGGCCAGGGCATGGGGAAGGATCAGGGCCCTTCAGGTGGAGATATCTTCTGGCTCTTTCCATACCAGTTCTTTGGATTTTGTTTCTTTTGTATTGGCCTAGGCCCTCCACAGCTGCTAGGATTCTCTCTTTAACCCAGAAATGCTCTGTTTCACCTCCACACTCATGTTGCCATGCAGTGAGTAAGAAACAATCTCGCAAAGCTGCAAGTATGCCCAGGTAGCTCTCACTTGGGTATTATAGATGGACCAGACACATTAGCGTGGAACTGAGTTTCGTCTTTCATACCCTTAACTGCTATCTGGGTCTACTGAGGTTCTTCTGAGCAGAGCAGCTTTGGGGAGAACCATGGAGAAGTCGCCTCCATTCCCTTAGGGTAGAGAATCTTAAAAAAACATTTTCTGGCACAAGTTACATAAGCTAAACTGTTCTGGAGTTACCTTAGAGGTTTTCCACTTCTCCTCCCTTTCTCCCCATCCATCCAAATCAACTTGAAGACTATTAACCCACTCCCTCCAATGAAAGGGGATCCCAACTAAGGGTGGGAGCAGATGAAAATGTTCCCAGGGGAGCACATTAGAATCTCCGGAAGCTGGGAAATCTGTGAATATGTAATTTAGAAATTTCCACGTCCTGGAATCTAACATGTTTTTGTTAACTTGCACCTTCTGCTCTGCATTAAAAAGCCCTCCCAGTAAATCTTTTGTTCACTTTCTTTTATTTTCCTTAAATATCTGCAGCACAATCCTCCAGATTATCTAACTGCCCATTAGTATAACACTTACAAGTAGTGTAGAAACCATTTCCTAACTAGGTATTTACCCAGTGTCTGATGGTTACCCCTATAAACAGCAAGAGTAGGATCTGTCACATACATAGATAGGCATGCTTGTATTTTTCTAACTTTTCTATATTCGCTGAATGATTTATTTTCTTTCATGTATATTTTTTATAGATTGACCAACCTCGACTTGGCCTCCCTTCTAGAGATTACTATGAATGCACTGGAATCTATAAAGAGGTAAAAAGAAAAAGAAAATAACCAAAACCAAACTACAGAACCATCTGGTGTAAACCTATAAGTAACGAACAAGGCCAAAATCAAATTTAGCCCTCTGACATTTTTCATTCATGACAGGGACTTAAAATCACACATAATAGTGAGCTGTCTGTGATAGAATGAACATTCTCAATAGAATGAATGAAGGTATTTTACAAAACTAGGAAACTTGAAATTCCTCATTTGTATCTTGGTTTTTAGTATTTAAAACATATGATCTATTTTGAAAATTAATTTAAAGTATTTTAATCCACCTGTAAACTGCATTATTTAAAAAATGAACAGATTTATCATGGTCTAGGGTGGTGCTGGTGAGGACGAGAGGGTCAGTGAGAGATACACTATGTAGCATCCTTCTGGAACCATCTGATTTGACTTTCACAGAACTATGCAGGTAGTGGCATTGGGCTCAGACAAACTTTTGCAGCTACCTTGTGACTCTAACATTGGCCAGGTAGCCAGTGGGCATCATATCCCATAGTGGACGTTTGGATGTTCTGGAGTGCTTTCTTATTGTCTCACAACCTTGTCTCCCTTGGGCTGATGTTCACGTACTCAATTTTTTTTTTTTTTTTTTTTTGAGATGGAGTCTTGCTCTGTCCTGTCACCCAGGCTAGAGTGCAGTGGCATGATCTTGGCTCACTGTAGCCTCCGCCTCCCTGGTTCAAGCAATTCTCCCAACCTCAGCCTCTCAATTACCTGGGATTACAGGCGACCGCCACCACACCCAGCTAATTTTTGTATTTTTAGTAGAGACGGGGTTTCACCATCTTGGCCAGTGTGGTCTCAAACTCCTGACCTTGTGATCCACCTGCCTCGGCCTCCCAAAGTGCTGGAATTACAGGTATGGGCCCTGGCTCACGTGCTCTTCTCACAGAAGTAAGGAACAACAGGAGACAAAACTAGTAATCTTACACATTATTAGATATTGGGGAAAGGTGTTGGTTCTACAAAGGTTTTTCTTATAATTATTTTGTAGCTCAAAAGTAAATTATCTTTGATGATCCTAATGTCTCACAGGGTAGTGATGTGACTAAAATTACATTTTATTTTAAATTACTAGCTAAATATGTTTATGATTGGCATTTATTTTGCCTAATTATGAAGTTCAAATAATATGGAATGAATTCACTGTAAGGTATCTTTTTGAATGACTGCACAACACTGAAATGAAGAAAAAGATCTGTTATCAAAGGCTACAATTAATAGCACAGATAAATACATGGGTGTGGGATATTTGGGTTCAGTACAATCTAGTTACTGTGTGGGGTACAGCTACTGGCTTTAAGAGCTATGCAGCTGCTTTCTGTTACAGATTTGAAAGTGATTGAGGAATTTTGTTTCACTATTATACATTTTTATCACCATCAACTGGGATGCTTTTCATATTTAGGATTGTGTTCTTATATCAAATTTTTCAAATCCTACAATACATACTATTTTTTACATTTTAATATTTCTGATATTAAGGTATACCTGGCAGTCAATGTATATATTTAAGGCAGTAAAAGTTTTTTTTTTTCCCCAAGTGTTAAGATGTTGTATTCATGCATTTTATACTCAATGCTATCCCATAATCTCAGACAGGTCACAAACTGGCAGTCTTTGGCTCGAATATGATATAGTAGCATTTTTGTTTAACCTGTAGTGTTTTGGATTTTTTTAAATTTTGAATTAGTTGCCAATATTTTACAAAATTGAAAGATTTCATTTGAGAATCCAGATTTCTTAGTAAATTAGTAGAATTTGAGCCCCTAGCTTGCATTATTATATGGCAGCAATTGGCCAGAGTGGTGTTGTGGTTGCTCCTTTTAGAAAGGGCATTTGTTGGCTGTGCACGGTGGCTCATGCCTGTAATCCCAGCACTTTGGGAGGCTGAGGCGGGCGGATCACCTGAGGTCGGGAGATCGAGACCAGCCTGACCAACATGGAGAAACCCCATCTCTACTAAAAATACAAAATTAACCTGGCGTGATGACCCATGCCTGTAATTCCAGCTACTTGGGAACTTGGGAGGCTGAGGCAGGAGAATCACTTGAACCCAGGAAGTAAAGGTTGCAGTGAGCCAAGATCACACCATTGGACTCTAGCCTGGGCAACAAGAGTGAAACTCTGTCTCACAAAAAAAAAAAAGAAAAAGACAAAAAAAAGAAAGGGCATTTGTTCCAAGTTTGAACAGTCCTCATCAACACGATTCATTGATTTATATTGACTTCTCAGCTCCCGTAGGCACTTGATTTTGCATATTAGTCTGGTCTTGGCTAAACCACAGCAGTAAAAATACAAATACAGTAGCTCAAACAAGAGAGAAGTTTACTTCTATCTGTCATGCCAGTCCAGAAGTAGACAGGCCGTCTAGATGAGGCAGGAAGCTCTGCTCCACGGGAATGCCTGGGAGCCAGCTTTCTTTGATTTTGTTGCTCTAACATCAGCCTCCTCTGGTGTTTTTCTTAGTCTATTTGGTCAAAGTTGGTTCGCCAGTGCCCTGTTCACATGTCAAGCCACAGGAAAAAGAAAAGAGGGAAGTGGTAGGCAAATAGTTAACTTTTATGTAAATGGTGCAAAACTTGCATACTTTCCATTGATTAAAACATTGTCATGTGGCCACAACTAAATATAAAGGAGGCAGGAAAATGTAGTCTTGAGCAGAATGGCCATGTCTGTGCCTTGTTAAAACCTGATTGGCAGAGAGGAAGGTCGTATCATTTAAAAGATGAGGAGCACATATACCAATGTCATTTAGCAGACTCTGCCACAGTTTACATCCACTGATCTAAGAAATACTGTATTTGTGATCAAATAACACAGTGGTGATCAAATCTAGAATCAGTAATATGTTTATAGAGTTTATGGGTGAGAAATCTGAGGCTCAGAAGTTTGCCCTCAACACTCAGCAAAACAGTAGTATAGTGGCAAATTTTGTTCCTTCTGTCTTCTTCATTCTATTACATTATTACAATCTCTTAAGAGTTGGTACTTCATACTAGTAGAGTTCTTTGAATGAGCAAATGATAGAGGAAACTCACCTGCACTGGTACTTACAGCCCAGAAGTTATTCTCAGCTTAAATCAGGTGCTCTTCAACAATCTGAATCAGACTAGCAAACACGCACCATGCTTGCTGCCTCGCTCCTCTTCCACAACTATGTACTTTTGGTGACATCCTTCTTTCCTGCTAACCTGAGATCTTAGAATTCTTCTCAAGGCAGTGCTCCAAGCTGTAAGCAATCTCCTTTCAGTGGAAGGGAGTTGCATATAAAATAAAAGCTACATGTCGTCCCAGAAATGGGTAATTATCTGAATATTTCTGCACCCTCTCCCTCTTTTTACATCCATTCTTTTGGGCATGGAGGTGAGAGTGTGTGTTGTTACAGTAAGAATTCCAATGTTATCCTTATTTTTCCCATGATATTTTCTACCCTCTCCAAATCCCTGCCCCCTGCAATCCCTCAGTTTCCCCTGCATCTCTAGCAAGTTATCAAATAAAAGTTAATTCTAATTTTTCCACTACTCTGCTATCTTTGAAAGATGTCAACCACCTTAAGTATTTCTGTCTTGTGTCTTATTGCTTCATGAACAAAAAATGGTGAGAAGTGTAGAATAACAAGTTTACCTTCAGTAGAGGAGTTATAAATCTGGAAGAAATGTTAATGTCAGTGTATCATTGGGTTTCAATGATTTTCTCCCTTATAGGCTTTTATATATGCTTTTCCATATACTTTTCCCTTTGCCTAGAACTGCCCCCCCCCCCCCTGCCCCAACACACACACCACCTGCCCACACTCTTTCCTCTAATATAGTTTTCCTGGCACCTAGGTTTCTGTATACTTCTTATTTAATGTCTTTTTTTTTCTATAAAACTGTAAATTAAATGGAAACAATGCTGTGTCTCATTGCCCTTTGCTCTTTTTCTGATACCTACCTCAGTTTCTGGTCCTTAAATACTACAGAATCAGTGAATGAATGATTGAGGGGGAAGACGGCAGGGAAGAGAGGAAATAAAAGAAAGAAGAACCCAATCTTCTGGAAGCCCTTCTTATTTCCTTCCCTTGATTCTGGGAAACATGAGCTTTAGGGCGTCAACAGCTAATAGCATACATTTCTTGAGCATTTTACAAACTCTGTGTTCTCTTGCCTTTTTTCAATCCCCAGTTATTTCTTTGCTAAACTCAGTTTGCTGAGGTGTATTTATACAATCAATGGGTATCATGCACTTGCAATTTACATTATTTTATTGAAGATAACTAAGAGAAGTTTTGAGAATTGGCATAGGGTCACCAACTTTTTTTGTCAAAGAAAGATGTTTTTAGACCAGAGAAGTCTGGCTTCCTTGCACATCGCTTTAGCCTATAATTTTAAAACTTTAGTGTGGGGTCTATCTTCTGCAGATATGCCTCAGAGGCTGAGGATCAGGGAAGGTCACATTCCCTCGTCAGTCAAAAGTACTCTAATCATAGGTCTCCTTAATCAGATTATTAACTCAGCCCGTTTCCCCAGGTCTTCTTTGATCCTTCCTTCCAGGATAACCCAGGTCATCCAGAGGAATCATCTTCCATAATCTTAAAACCGAACTTCTTATCAACTATGAAAATAGCCCCTATAATTACTAAGACAGATCATTTCACTTTACAGAAATCCTTTTTTTTTTTTTTTTTTTGCTTTGGATACCCGCATAATGGAATTTTTGTGTTGTAATATTTGATTATTATTACAATCTAGAAAGGAAAAGTGGTATGGAACAGTTGCATCATCTCAGAAAGGGGCCCACATTCACCGTGTCTGCCATTCCTAACAAACTGTTCTCAAAATATTCTCATCAAGGAGCTTCTTGTGATATATCTTTGTTAAAGAGGTAGAACCTGAGTTCTGAGGTATTCTGATTATCTGAAGAGATTACTTAATGACACACTGCTACCTCAAAAAACAGAGTAGTGAGATTCAAAACAATTCTATTCCTTACAGGGGTACAAATTTCTATGCTAGGAAAACAATACGAAAGAGACACATGGCCCATAAACATAACCATGCCCCTTCACGAAATTTTTAAATGGAACCAACCAGCCCCCTCATGTGAGAAAGTTCTTATATATTGATTCACTGAGAGGAATGAGGACCTTATTTTTTTTAAGGAATCACCCACCTTCAGAAGAGTCTGAACTCTGTATTGGGGGCAAATTGGAATTGGTCTCAAATCTTCCCTTTCTCTACCTTCTTAGCATATCAAGAGCAATTGTTATCTTACTTTGTTCTCCTTCATAAAGAAATCTGAAGGTTAGGAATCCAAAATATTTAAGCATAATTAGATAATAGATATGTTTATGCTCTGTACTGATGTTTGTCTCAGAAGGAGAAATAAGTGAGGTTAGTGGTTTCCAACCCTAAGGACTACTTTGTGTATGCCACTTACAGGGCTCTGTGCAGAAACACCTCACATATACACACACTTCAAAAGCCACTATGATTTATTTTACTTGTGCGTTTATACATCAACAAAATATTTCTTTGAGTAGAGCATTTCAGGACTAAAAGAAAAGTGAGAAAACCACTGGGGCTAGAGTTTGAGAGCATAAGGAGGTGGGGAAGGAACTGGAGAGTAGAAGCTACAGGGTATACTGCTGCCGGGCATGGCTAGGGAGGAGAAGCCAGAGTTATAAAGAAGTTTAGAGCCTTCACAAAATCTGGGGTTCATAAAAATGGAGACATTTTAGGGACGAGGATAGAGGACTTGGAACATGGGCATGATGGACTGAAGCCAGAAAGTGATGACCCAGAGTCTGTGCGCCTAGATCAGAAAAGCCAGGAGAAGTCTCCAAATTGTACGTACCTGGGAAAGAGCACAGGCTGAGATTGGCCATCCTGTAGATGAGCAGGTGCAAGCTCGAACAGAGACTTAACAACATGGGATTTTCTTTGTCCACCTACCCAATGTACAAGCTGAGAGAAACTGTTCAGGACTTGAGCTAAGAATAGAAGTTCCGAGGAAATAGGAAGTGAGAGAAACTTAATATATTTACGATTTAACTTCATTGTTTTTTAATTCAACAGATCTTCATTGAGCTTATGCTATGTGACAAATACTTTTCTAGGCAGTAGCGATTCCAAGGAAACAAGGTCCTTGTTCTCATGAAACTCATGTCCTAATGGGAAGAGATAGACAATCAATAACCAAGTAAATAATTTAAGGAAATGAGACAAATCGTGAGTGTTATTAAGAAAATAAATCAAGGTGATAGAATAACAAGTCACTTGGGTAAGGCATGGGTGATTCAATTTGGCTTGCTTAAACCATCTCTGACTGCTGTTTGTAGAATGTGTTTCAATGGAAGCAGAGAGATCAGAGAAGGCCACATGGTAATTCACGTGAAAGATAATGATGGACTCAGATGGTGGCAAGTCAGGTAGAGAAATCTGAGCAGACCTGAGATAATCTTGTGTAGGTGGCTCTATCATTATAGGGAAACAGTTTGTGTATTTTAAACTGCTCAGCCAATACGTGCCTCGGTGATAAGTAGCGGAGCTTGTCTCACTGCATAACACAACTATGACATGATAAGACGAAGCTTGCAAGGGAAACTGCTGACCTTGCTTTGTCCTTTCTGGGCACCAGGTGACTAATAGTCAGAAGGTTTCACTCAGTTCAGTTATCTGTGTTTAAGAAAACAAAAGGGAGCTTTTAAACATGAGATTTAGTGAATATGACAGAGAAATTTTGAGATCAACTGAACTCAGTTTGTAAAAAGAACTAGAATCAGCCCCCCAAGCATGCAATAAACCTTAGAAGTTATACAAGAAGTTGTACAAATCTTCAGGTTCTTATTAATAACCTGATGAAAGCCACAAATGGTCCCTATGCTGGTCCGAGTTCGGGTCCTCTTAGGCCCCATGTTCCTCCTGCTCTAGCGTCCTGCTTGACTGGGGGCTATTTTTTATTTCCAGTGCCCAGAAATGGCTGCGTGACTATGTTTGCAGTCTGTTGGAGGGAAGCAGGCCTCTGAGGTAGTGAGCATAGTACCCGATAGTTAGTGTTTCAACCCTTGCTCCACTCTCCCTCCACCCGCTGGTAATCCTCAGCATCTATTATTGCCATCTCTATGTCCATAAGTACCCAACATTTAGAGGTACCTTTGCACTCACAGTGAATATAAGGATGACCCTTTCACTTCTAATTGTTCAGTAAGGATGTAAAATATTCTTAAAACTGTGGAAATGTTAAAGCACATTATAGCACACTTTATGGCCTTTCTTTGTATTTACCCTGCAAACAAGTCTTTGAAGCATAGAAATCTCACCTATCCATAATCACAATTGACTGCTTTACTAAATTTTAAAATGAGGTGGAATTGTAATGTATTTTAGTTGCCAATAGGTAATAATGGCTAATAAATAGCAATTGGTTCAAACCTAACGAAAGTGGGACTCTATTTCCTAGTGTTCTTTCACTACGGACTTGAATAAGGCATTTACATGTTCTGTAAAAGGTTAGTTATACAACTATTCTGTAGTTTAGCAAATTAAGATGTATGTGAAGATAAAATATAAAGAATTTGAGTTATTAGAAGAAAACGAATATCTAAATCTATGGTATCTTATAGTGAAAGTTTACAGTAACAGGAGCTATTTATGGAATTAAAACCTACAGGTGTGTATTGGTGGAGCTCCTGACAACACAGCTTCATAAAAAAGAAACTGCTTGACTCAAGGAGACAGATAAAAAGATGTCTGATTTTATTATATGAGTTTATGGTCATTTTTCCATAGAATAGTTGAGAAAATGATTATATATGAGCACAGAAAATCTGAGAAAAAGAGATTTGGTAAAGAAATAAATTATTATGACTGGGCACGGTGGCTCATGCCTGTAATCCCAGCACTTTGGGAGACCGAGGCAGGCAGATCAGAAGATCAAGAGTTTCAGGCCAGCCTGAAATCCTGTCTCTACTGAAAATACAAAAAATTAGCTGGGTGTGGTGTGGTGGGCGCCTGTAATCCCAGCTACTTGGGAGGCTGAGGCATGAGAATCACTTGAACCCTAGAGGAGGAGGTTGCAGTGAGCTAATGCCACTGCACTCCAGTCTGGGCAACAGTGCGAGACTCTGTCTCAATAAAAAATAAAATTTAAAAAGAAACGTATTATTGTTCATAGAAAAAATTAGTATATGTTATTGCTTATCAAGTGTTTTGCAACTCATTCTAATTAAGGCAAAATAACTTTATTGAAAATTTAAAATTACAAAGTCTCCATAACCAAGTGCTTATACATTACTTAGTACTTTCAAAGTGATACCTCATTGCTCTCCTTTAAGCTCTAATTCAAAGATATATTGACTGTCTAAGAATCTGTGCAGGTCATTTCTTTAAGTATTTAGAAAAGGATTTTTATTTTACTAAGGTTATCTATTACCAAAGATTAATATTGAAATGAAAATACATTTTAAGTACCATGATGAATATTTAGAGCTTCTCCAACAGTTTAGTGCTATTTATTTCTTGCAGGCTTGTACAGCATATGTGGATTTTATGATTTCTGTGGCCAGATTGATTCGTCAGGAAGAAAGATTGCCCATCGATGAAAACCAGCTTGCTTTGGAAATGAATAAAGTTATGGAATTGGAAAAAGAAATTGCCAATGTAAAACGCATTTTTTTTTCTGATATACTGAATAATGTCAACCGCTTTTTTTTTCTTTCCCCTCTCTATCATACTTTAAGAGTAAAAGGTACAGCACTTTAACAAAGTAGTAAAAATGCATGGCTTGTTAATAGATCATTGACTTCAAAAGGACCTTTGAAACTAAAGAATTTTATAGTAAACTGGGTTCCTGACATTTAAAAGACACACTAAATTGGACAAATATTAAACTAGAAACACTTAATTGCCTGTTATAAGTGGATTTCATCAGAATTCTACCATTTACAGTCAAACTGTTGTTAGATGCCCTTCAGACTCAGGGCAAATGCAAAGCTGTTTTAGTTTAGATATGTATAGAATGTTACTTTATTTTAAAGTTTAAAGTGATCACAGAGATTGTCTCTATTTCTTTGCTAAGAAGTATTAAACCCCTGAACATAGCCATGTGGCAATGTGATACCACTGAGTTCAAATTGTCAGGCTGCTGAGCTGACAGAGGATAAGACAATAATTTCGCAACAAAGCCCAAGGAGTGTATTCCTGAATTTCTTCTGGCTCTAGGTCAACCCTTGGAGTCTGAGTTGGCACTTTCTTCCCTGATGATTCTTTGATAGGGCACTGCAGTCTCTGAGTATAAACAGCATCCAGGTTATTGATTAAACCCATGGTCTGAGTCAGTCTAGGACCCACAGAGTTCTCTTTGTCATTGCAAACGACAACCTGCATCCCTGACTCCCTATACTTGCCCCTGCCATGTAAGCTCATCAGAATCTTGAAGAGTCAAGATCATGGAGGGCAATTTTAGCTTTCCTGGGGCTATGTGAAACCAAAAATCTCCTATCAGAACCAGGCTGTTCTTGGAGGGGCCACTGAATGAATGGCATTTGAATGGGTTACATGTGGTTCTGTGTTGGAAACAGACTTGCTAGAGGAGAAATGTTTCCTGCTCTGAGTTTTTGCCACTTGCACCTTCCCAGACCATGCTCTCCTTTGACCAGCATCAGCTCTGTAGTTGTTGTATCTTATCTCAGCATTATGTGTCTATATTTTCAGTCTCGTGTTAGACTCTCGTATTAGATTGGTATGAGGCCTTAGCCATTGTTGAATCATTTATGCATCTCTAACAAAATCCAGCATAGTGTTGCACGTAGGACATCTTCAATAAATAATTGTTTTCATTACATGAATAGGTAAGTGACCTAAGGCGGAAACTGGAGCCATAGTCACTGAGAAATAATTGCAATTTTAAACCTTTACCTTTTGTCTCTTCTCACTTAAAATTGCTTTTCCTTATTTCAGCCACTAGTTGGGGAGTTGTTATTGCAATTTTTTTTAAAATTCAGTGAAAGAAATAAAATTGGATGCTGCTGCATGTAGAGCACTAAACTGGTCTGGCAGGGTGGGAGAACGGTCACAAAGGAAGGTCCATGATGTTGCCACTCTCAGATAACTTGCAACCAAATTGTGCTCTCTACCAGGAATTTTCTGTGTTACTTGCCATAAATTCTTGTAGAAACAGTGGCACCTATTTTTCCTTGCTAAATTTTAACTAGGACACTGAATGGTAACGGTGAAGATGGGAGAAAGAGTATTTAAGAGAGAAATTGGAGATGACTATATCAAAGAAAGTTAAAATATGAAACATTCACAGACATAACTGAACTGGCCTTTAGCCATAGCTCATAAATATTGCTTATATGGCTTGGCAGTTGTCAAAATGTAGAAAGATTTTTTAAAAATTTTAAACTTGACACCACAGCCAAATCTCAATAATTCTCAATAAATATACTCCAAAAATCTCTTACCTTTCACTTTTTTTGAAATGACAAAACAAACTACAAAAACAAGTACAGAATAAGACTTAAATTATGTTATATCTATCCTATATTTTACCCTCAAATATAGTTATATTTTTCTAAAGAATTCTTAATTCTAAAATAGTGATTAAAAATTAAATCCATAGGCTACGGCTAAACCTGAAGATCGAAATGATCCGATGCTTCTTTATAACAAGATGACATTGGCCCAGCTCCAAAGTAACTTTTCATTAGAGATCAATGGGAAGGTAAGTGGTAAGTTTTTTGTGCTCTCTTATTGTGCCATTTTCTAAATTATAACATTGAAATACTCTTTCTAAAATTCATCAAGTTTTTATTTATTGAAATAAATGGGACTTCAATTCTTTTTTTTTTTTTTTTTTTTTTTTTTTTTGAGACAGGGTCTTGTTCTGTTGCCCAGGCTGGAGTACAGTGACACAATCTTGGCTCACTGTAACCTCCACCTCCTAGGCTCAAGCAATTCTCCTGCCTCAGCCTCCCAAGTAGCTGGGATTGCAGGCATGCACCATCACACCTGGCTAATTCCTGTATTTTTAGTAGAGATGAGGTTTGGCCAATCTGGTCTCAAACTCCTGAGCTCAAGTGATCCGCCGGCCACAGCCTCCCAAAGTGTTAGGATTACAGGTGTGAGACACTTCTCTCAGCTGGTAAAATTCCTTTTAAGGCAGCTATACAATACTAGAAACTCCCATAGGAAAGGGTTTGAAAAATACTAAAACTGATCATCTTTCTGAGAGGCCATTATATAGTCATCAGACTTGGACAGTCACACAATAAAAGCACTAGATTTCCTTTTAACTCTGAAAAAGGATAATTTATTCATAGAACTTCCCATGTTCTCATCAAAGCCATCTACAGAGGTGTTCAGAACAATAATTCAGAAATAGAACACAAATAAAAAGAAAATCTCTCTCATAGATTCCATTTATAAACAACAATTGACTTCTTTTTCCTTACCTAGTATCCAATAATCTCTTTTTGTGGCTATGCATTTATTCTTGTGTATTAGTTGATGCACACAGCCAAGAAATGAAGCAGCATCCATGGGAAAATCTACAAACTACCACATTCAGCGATGACATTCTCTTTGGCACTAATTCTAGTTAACAAGGACTTTTCCAAAGGCATAAATTATTGAGTTAGATATCTTACATATATTTTTTAATATAATAAGTGTTTAATAAATATGTTTTGAAAGAACGACCTAAATCACCAAAGGAAATGAAGAAAAGTGCATAGCATAGCACCCCATACTCAGTAGGTGATGTGTGCTTGTGTTTGTGTGTGTGAAATACAGCCTAAGATATTGATAGTCTTAAACATTATCAATTCTTATTTAGAAAGACAAGATTTCATCTTTTGGCAACTCCAAACTTAGCTTCTGAAGTGTAAACATGGCATGCCTGTAGAGCCAATATTGATAATTGAAAAGATGCTGTTTTCTTTGACTTCATAACATCACTGTACCACTGCTATAACAGTATGTTTTCATCTGTAATAGAATTTCCACTGAGATGTGTTACTGTGTTTGAATGGTTTATTAATATCCATTTTTAAAAGATAAACACTTTATACATGTTTCCATTTTTGCATCAACCAAAAAAGCTTTATTTTAAAATTTAAATTTAAATTATATTTTTATTTCTGTATTGGTTAGACAAAGAAGATGACATTAAGCCTAATTTCTAGGTATATGTTCCCTAAGCTTAAAGGCTTTGTTTTTACTCTTAAATGGTTGGTTTAATTATTCTATGTAAATAATCATTTAAAGAACTAGTTTTTATTTAAAAACTGATTGAAACAGTTGAGGACGAATCCGAAGTGAATATCAAACTGATCAATGTGATAATTATGTGATGCAACTGACACCCTTTAATGTCCAACCCTCTAACTATAACTGAATCTTGGAACCAAGAAGAGAAATACACAATTTCTGAATGTTTCATGCCTGCTTTTTTCCAGCCATTCAGCTGGTTAAATTTCACAAATGAAATCATGTCAACTGTGAATATTAGTATTACAAATGAGGAAGATGTGGTTGTTTATGCTCCAGAATATTTAACCAAACTTAAGCCCATTCTTACCAAATATTCTGCCAGGTAGGTATGTCACAGTCCCCGTGTCTTCAAAGTTTGTATTTCATATCACTCCTCAGAAGCTTTGCAGCCTCATCTTTTCTGTTGCTGGGTGGTGGTTTTTTTTATACAGAGATCTTCAAAATTTAATGTCCTGGAGATTCATAATGGATCTTGTAAGCAGCCTCAGCCGAACCTACAAGGAGTCCAGAAATGCTTTCCGCAAGGTGAAGAAAAAATCTCTCTTTTCTTAAGACTTAAAACACAAAGTGATACATGGTTATGAAGGCTTGCCATGTACACTGCTAGGACATGGTGAACTTTGCGAAGGGACAAAATGCCAAAGTTGGTTATCTTGCACATATTTAGGATATGTTGCCAAGGAAGATAAGTCTTCATGGGCTTCACCATCTTATGATGGTCTATGTGGCACCATGATTGCATTGTCCTGTAAGGAGTCACATTTGGTTATTTAACCAGTTCGTGAAATAATACCATCTTGATTTTTGTTGTTGTTGTTGTTATTGTGTTAAAAGTAATTTCAGGGTTATCTATTTTAATTAACTTGATTTTCAGGTGCTCATTGCACACTGGACATATACACAGATGGATTATATTGATGTGGGTGGTCTATTGAAAGTACCCCTACCCGGAGTTAAATAAGACCTTTTCTTAGCCTATACCTCTGTTATTTAAACCATCACCATTTTGGTACTATGGTGAGGGGAGTAGGCAGTAGAGGTTGAGGAAGGAGAGACTCCAGCAAACATGTTACTTGGAGTCTTGGAAAGAAAATAACATTGATTGATTAAAATTTCCAGTTTTTATCTTCAAAAATAAAATGTAGACATCTTTTTAAATTAAAGAATGCAAAAATGGTATTATGCTGAATCTCCCTTGCTTAGGTTATCCTGTTATTCTTAAATCTATACACATACAGGTTCTGTAAGTACTCAGAGTTCAGCTAAAACCTTTAAAAGCAGTAATGTGTTTTCTCATATACCATATTTCCCCCATTAGATTTATTGAATATGACTTCAGATTTATGTTTGTACAGTGGTTACAATGTTGTATTTTTTTCTAATGCTTTCTACAATGATATTAACTTGTAATAGCAAAAAGTTCTACTGGGGCATCTACTGAAAATATACCTAGTTTTCAGATCATATATAAGTAAACAATCCATTTGGATTAGATTTCATCATAGGCTAGGAACATGTGCCTTGTGAGGAGAAGTGATGAATATTTCAAGAACTTAGACGAGACATTTGTGGAATGTGTGCTCTTAACATGCTCCAGACCTTTCCTTCTGGTCAAATGCCATTTCCTTTTCCTCTTCCATAGGCCCTTTATGGTACAACCTCAGAAACAGCAACTTGGAGACGTTGTGCAAACTATGTCAATGGGAATATGGAAAATGCTGTGGGGAGGCTTTATGTGGAAGCAGCATTTGCTGGAGAGAGTAAACACGTGGTAATGTTTTCAGAATGATACATTGTCAGTTATATAGGACACTATCAGTTTGTTCACATTGATGAGCGATTAAGTTCTCCATCATGTGGCTAAAATTTTATTAATTTAGGCAGAGAACCTCTGAATCATAATATGCCATTGTTTCCCAATAAATCTTCCCTTGCCTTCCCCAAGAGTCTAGTTATGTTTCTGCTCCTAATACTGTCTAGTCCAAAACCAGCTCACCGTTTTCCAGAGGCAGTGTATTTGGAGTACCCAGTAACATGTTCTATTTATATAGTCATTTATAAACTCTTCTATTATCAAAATTGCCCCCAAATTAGTATTTTCTTAAAAACATAGAAAGTAAAACAGGATTCATTTGGAGTGTAAGAAATGTGCTTTATTTTTCATTGTTAGGAAAATGAAGACCATGGAACTTAATGGTATGGTGAAAGAATTTGTTGAAATGTTACTTTATGCTTAGCTAAACCACTAATGGTAATGATAACCCTAATATTTTATGTTAGTTCTTCTAGTATGATAGTGAAACCATTACATTCTGAAACTGATTTTTACCTTATTGCATATATTAAGACCTATTTAATCAAGAGTGTTGATAATAGCAATATTGCTTTTAAAATATAATGGTCCCATATATTTGTTAGCTTAGGTCACAGTTTGTCTATAAATTTACATTTATTAATATATTAAATCATACAAAGATAGCATGTAGCTCTATTTTTAAAAATCTGTGTTACAAAGAATGAATTAATGACCTATATTTGTCTTCTGTTCTGATTTGAGGTTGAGGATTTGATTGCACAGATCCGAGAAGTTTTTATTCAGACTTTAGATGATCTCACTTGGATGGATGCTGAGACCAAAAAGAGAGCTGAAGAAAAGGTAAAGAGCAAGCAGCTAACCAGCAAAGAAAAATCTGTATAGGAAAAATTAACTTTAAAAACATTTAGGAAAAAAAATATAATCAAAGATTGCATAAAAACTTGTAAGCTCTTTCAATATGTAATATTTCCCGAAAGAGTTTTTGTGGGTAAAGATGTATTTCTACAATTTGAATCTTTTATCTCTGCAACCAATACTCTAGCAAGGTGAAAATGTTAAGCTTCTGTTCAAGCAAATGTAAGGTGGTGCATTATAAGATCTATAATTAAAGAGATGTTGAAGAAGCTTTTTGATAACTATTCCTGCCTGCCCATAAGGTGCAGCTTTTATTGAGACTTTTACTCTCTTGCATAAGAATAAGTCTAAGATTTCTTACGAAATCTTAGGTTTAAATTTACTGTGATCATTTGTCTTTATAATTACATAACAACTAGGGGGAATATGTCCTGTGAAAACTGTGAACATGCTTTATGAGCAACATTCACATGCATCCTGACTAATCTCTGTAGTTAGGGTGGCAGAAAAAGCAGACTCTTTGGATTGATAGAGGAGACCATAATAAAAGTATTTTAATAAGATAATCAACCTCTGGTCTAGTTTTCTTTTAGAATTAAATCACATGGAAGGATTATCTTCTTTCAGCTCTCAAAGAGCCCTGAGTGGGTTAGGCCTAGAACCTCAGCCTCCAGTATTGCTATTTTTCCATCACTCTGGCCAGCTCTTCAGACATTCAGATTGGATTTGCTCCTTTCATGTCACAGCTGTGCATGACATGGTTCTGCTTAGTAAAGCCAGTTGGATTGTTCTGGATCAGCATTTCCAAAGTGGTGTCACAAAATACTGAACACGCAAGTTGTTCCACAAGAGGCTCATGGTCAAAAGAGTTTAGTATGCAATTCTCGTAGGAAGGCTTCCCTCATCTCACTCGAGGCTAGGTTACATGCTTCTAGGGTGTGATTTTATCATACTTGGGAGTTAATATTTATTTCACTGCTTATCATTGCTGTTTACAATAAGCTCTTTATGGGTGGGGGCGGGGGAACAGAAAATATTGCCTAGCATTATATTCTCAGTCCTTTACAACATGCGTGGCCTTTGGAAGACCCTTGAAATATGTTGAGTGAATAAATTGATAAATTAATTTTCCATCTTGGACATTTATAATAACTTATGATTCTAACCTTATAATCTAACCCATTTTTAATTGTAAGAAGTCCTGCAATAAAGAAACTTGCTTAATGTTTTTGCTACAGTATTTACTCAAAGTATTTGACAATGAATTTTTTTGTGTGTACTAGTTTATACTTTCTGTAGAATTTGTATCCTTTAGCACACTCTTTAAGGAAATGTCTTACAGGAAATAAAGTATCATTGAGTGGGGGCTGGTTTGTCATGACTGATGGCAAACCTACAAGAAAATGGGTTTGGCTTCAGTGACTTCAGTGATATATATGAGGTCTGATCCACTGACTGGGGAAACCCTGGGCTCATGTAACAGATTTATGATAAAACCACATCCATTTGATGGCAAACCATGTAACTCAGAGATACAGGCTAAACTCTTCATGAAAATTTTAAATTAATTAAATTATTTAAGAGTGATATGAAATGGTAGAATCAGAAGTCAAATATCATTGAGAAAACCAAGATAGAAATAAAACAAAAATAGAGTAGTAAACAAGTGATAATGAAATAATAAAATAAGTAAAGTAAACCATTTTAAAATAATTTAAAACGAACTTTAGAAATAGTGGTAAATAGGCCGGGTGCAGTGGCTCACTGATGTAATCCCAGCACTTTGGGAGGCCAAGGCAGGCAGATTGCTTGAGCCCAGGAGTTTCAGACTAGCCTGGGCAACGTGGCAAAATGCTGTCTCTACAAACAGTACAAAAATTATCTGGGTGTGGTGGTGCATATTTGGGAGGCTGAAATGGGAAGATCACTTGAGCCCAGGAAGTAGAGGTTACAGTGAGCCCTGATTGCACCACTGCACTTCAGCCTGGGCAACAGAGCAAGACCTTGTCTCAAAAGAAAAAAAAAAAAGAAAGAAAGATAGTAGTAAATACATGATAAATATGAGCTGGAATAACAAGGAAAACTCTGTTTTCCACTTACCTAATTAATGTCATTTATTGAACTTGAGAAGATAGGTACACTGACTTTGGAGAATAAAGGAGAACATAAAAACTCCAGGAACCAATATTTAGGAATAATATTAGCAGTAAACCTATAAGCCCATATTTGTTTTCTCAGCCAAATCAATGAGGCAGAAAGATAATTATAACTTGCTAGAATGGAAGCTCTAAATATTACTCCTTCTAAAAACTTGTAAAAATAAAAAAGCCTTTGAGAGAAAAAGTTCATAAAACTACAAAATATGTGGAACAATGAGTTTTGTCAGTTTTCATGTTGGTTTTCTTGAGAAAGCTGCAGCCTGTAAGGATAAGGCATTAGAAACTCAATTTCAGACCCAATTTTCCTTTGTTCTTGAATCTCCCAGGAAAGATCCATTGCAAAGTTCTCTGTTTAAGAATGTCAGACACTCATTTTACGAACAGTATGGATCAAGTTATTCAATTGCTAGTCATGGACAGATTATAAGTGTGTATCTGAAAGCTACATAATCATCTTCACATTCAATATTATAATTTTCATAGGCCTTAGCAATTAAAGAAAGGATCGGCTATCCTGATGACATTGTTTCAAATGATAACAAACTGAATAATGAGTACCTCGAGGTAAGTCTCTATAAAGACTCTGGACTACTGATACTTAGGGCTGATAGTAGTGTCATTTTTAGCTATGGGGTGCCTGAAATTATGTGAAGTAGCCTAAAACCACAGGTCATATTATATAAAGCCTTCAACGCTGGCAACGCTGGTGCCAGAATGATATTTGTTTTAGCCTTTTTGTTTTCATTAGCCAGGACTATATTTGGTTATTGTTCATTTGGTTTCCATATATTCCATTTTAAGAACAGTGAGTAAAATCTGGTGTCCTTTAAAGAGTATCAAGGAAGGGATAGACATCAAGGTGGTGAACAACAGGCAAGCTCCTTATCACGTTTTACACAGGCTTCGAGTTTTCCTCCACCTTCTAAGTTTTCCTCTACTAGATAAACCAGTTCATGCCTACTGTATTTTAAAAACAAAACAAAACAAACCCTGATATTTGAGAACTGAAAACTATTTTGTTCTGCCCTGGTAATGTAACAGCTAAAAGAACAGAGAGTTGCTTAAACTCACTACACTGCTGATTTCAGACTCAACTGAAAGTCCTGTTGCTAACTTTGTGGTGACCACAACTCCATGATACCTTGGTGACAGCAAAGTGATCCTTGCCCACATCCTGGGATGACAGTAATTCCTCATTCATTGATTACTAGTCTAGCATGGGGATTTGCAAGCCATACTGCCTTCTTCTCTCTTTCCATTTGCAGAAGAAACTTGACTTTCTCTTTTAAATGATCTGGTTACAGTTGGAAGTCCCAGGGGTCCTTATAGCAGGAGTGTAGTGGCTACGAACATAGACTCAAAACCAAGTTCCTTGATTCCAGATCCCAGTTCCACCACTCATTTAAACTTGGGCAAGTGACTAAGTTGTATCTCAGTTTCCTTGACTTTAAAATGGGGATAGGAGCCCTTAGTTCATCGGTATTAAATGAGCATAATATTAGATTCTATTAGTATAACAGAATTGAATGAGTATAATGTGTAATTTGAAGAACTTAGAACAGTACTTGGCACATGGTAAGTACTAAAGAAGAATGTATTATCCATATGTGTTATGTGAAGATTAATGTCATTAATGTGAGGTTTGTTTGACACTTGATTTCATTTGATTATCATAAAATAATAGACTGAATTTGTGATTTGGCTGGAGTACTGACTTGTGATATACTAATAGAATTAGGTTAATTGGAACTACATCCTTTTTTGGTAAGTTTTTTAATGCTCTCTGTTAACTTTATTGACTGATATAATTTAAGAAAACCCCTATGTTTTTTAGCAAAAATTTTGAAGATATTGGTTTTAATATTTCTCCCCAAATCTTTTATATAATATAGTTGAACTACAAAGAAGATGAATACTTCGAGAACATAATTCAAAATCTGAAATTCAGCCAAAGTAAACAACTAAAGAAGCTCCGGGAAAAGGTGGACAAAGACGAGTGCGTATATTCTCGTTTCTAACGTGCTCATTTAGAAGCAGGTCTTTCCCTCCTTTCTTTGTTGGATTAAGTGAAAGAGCCTCAGTTAGAAAAACATTAAAAAGTACAAAGTCCTCTTTTTATTGAGAACTTCTAAAAGCATCTAATTATGGTATACTAAAGATATGGGTCAAGAATTTAACCAGATTAAAACACCTTTTTCATTAAGGTATCCTCAAATTTACATTCCTTTAGTTTCGCCTTATATCATTGCCTGTCAGCTCAATTTTATTTGTGAACAAGATTCTCAAAAACACCTTAGTTTAAGTAAGCCAATTCATAGCTCCTTTGAGCCTTCTCTTAGGCCTTACTCTGTGTCCAGAATTTTCTTCTGCTGACAGCCCCCTTTTTTCTATCAGTCAATCCCACAACTCCATCCCCTTCATAGATAGTTAATGTAAGACTTTTCTAATCCTGTGGTAGTCAAATAGGAGATACCGGGAACAATTCTTATTCATAGTCTTCTTATGCTCTTAATCTCTGCTTGTTAGTGACATCAGTACTTCATAGTATTAGTTTAGAGTTTATTTTTTCTATTAAATAGATATATCTAACATATTTATCAGCATGTGTGTTTATGCCCCTAAATTCCTAGAACCACTTATGTTGACTTTTTCTCCCTAGGCTCCTAGCCCCTAGAGAACAGGGGCTATTCTTTTTGACCATAAAGTCTCAGCGTCTAGCATACTGAAGAATCTCAGTTAAAACTAAATTAATGACCTAGCGAGCAAGTGAAAAATAAATATACTGACTTGATTTGTGTGGTAACTAACACAATAACATGCCAAAGAGGTGCTTGTTTCATTCATGTATTCATTTATCCTTTCATGCATTTATTAACATTTTGGAACGTGAAGTCCAGGTGTCATTGGGTACTAGGAGAATCAAAGGTGAACTTTGATTACATTACGAGAGCAGAAGATAGACAAGACATAATGTAATAAACAGCACCACCAGGAGGGAAATGTCGTGCCAAGCAAAGTACAAACTGCTGTGGGCTTATTTGATGATAAGACTGTTCCGTTCTCAGTAAACCAAGTACAGGTTGGACAAAACTACTAATAGAAATGCCAATACATTTCAGTAATAAATCTAACTCAGCTGCTAAAATAAAAATGGTCACATCTGACTGGACCCAGTGGCTCACATCTGTAATCCTAACACTTTGGAAGGTCGAGGCAGGCAGATCATGGGTCAGGAGTTCGAGACCAGCCTGGCCAACATGGCGAAACCCTGTCTCTACTGAAAATACAAAAATTAGCCAGGCATGGTGCCATGCGCCTATAATGCCAGCTACTCGGGAGGCTGGGGCAAGAAAATCGCTCGAACCCAGGAGGTGGATGTTGCAGTGAGCCAAGATGGGCACCACTGCAGTATAGCCTGAGCCACAGAGAGACACTCCATCTCAAAGAAAAAAAAAAAAATGGTCACATCCAAACATTTCACTATCATGGCTGGTGAAGATATACAACATCATCTTTAACAAATTCAAGAAATTGAGGTAGTCAAGAAGTCTGCATGTGAGATACCTGAGTTAATCATTTAGCTAAAAGGCCCTCCCTCTGCTCTTATGAGTGGCTGGCGCCTGCAAAGGGCAGGGATTTACTATTTTTTTTTTTTTTAAGATTGAGTCTCACTTTGTCACCCAGGCTAGAGTGCAGTGGCACCATCTCTGCTCACTGCAGCCTCCGCTTCCCAGATTCAAGTGATTCTCCTGCTCCAGCCCCCCGAGTAGCTGGGATTACAGGCGTACACCACCATGCCCAGCTAATTTTTGTATTTTTAGTAGAGATAGGGTTTCACCATGTTGGCCAGGCTGGTCTCGAACTCCTGACCTCAGATGATCCACCCGCCTCGGCCTCCTAAAGGGATTTAAATTTTAAAAGCTCTTGCTTCATGTGGTTTCTGATGCCTAGTATGTGTTTCCGAAAAAATCTCAAACATTATGTCTTAAGGATTTAGCGCCAGTTGGTAAAGAATTTTAAACATGTCATTGTAACATAGAGATAGTGCTGAATCGGGAATGTAATAGCCTTTGGTTACTTAGTAATATTTCTAAAATATTTACTTCTAGTAACATGAATTTTCATTTAGAGTTCATAGCGCAAACGTAAATCTCTAAAGGAAAAGATGTACAAGAACAAAACAAAATGAGTCTCTTGTTGTTTTTAGACTTGATGTTATTTTGTTAGTTTCTCAGGACAGAACTTTCTGTGATGTAATTGTAATGGGTGTTGCTAGTGTTTGTGAATCATAACTGTTGAGCACTGGAGTTAACTTCTTGTAAAGTACAAAGAGGAATCTCGTTGCTGCGTCTCTCTTGCTGTTCTGCATCAAAATGAAAGCATACTGACACTGATAGGAGCCAAGTCAATAAATATTTTTTGAGCAGCTAGCCTATGCAGAGCACTGTGCTAAACAAAGTAGATGCTAAAGAGAACAACATGTTGCCCTTTACTCAGGAGGCTATGATCTTAAGGGGTAGGTGATTAAAAATTAAATCTGATGAAAGGGAAGGTCTGGCTGGTGCTATTACCAGGAAACAAAGTGCTAGAACAGCACTTTTTTCAAACTACAAACCCTTACTTATTAGTAAAACACAATTTTTCAAACCACAATTAAACTTTTACTTATTAGTAAAATATTCTCTGGAACCAATATATCAGCATTTCCATTAATATTGAGGTGAACACAGAATTCACTAAAAACAAAACAAAAATGATTGGCTCGTTTCTGTCTTCCCCTTGGTTGCTTCAAGCGTGGTGTTTTTTGTTTTATTTTTTTCTAATCTGGTCCAACTGGATGGTGGCACACCTCTGAAATAAGTGGAACCCCTAAAGCTGGAAGCTCAACATCTGTAACTCCATGGTACATGGAGAAAGTTCCTGAAAGGCCAGCACCACCAAAAATGGCAGAGCAGTTGGCACCCTGGGAAGTGACGCTGGAGTTTTGCCACCGCAATGAGTGGCTAACTAACACTCTTTTAGTGTTCCAGTTCTGCCATTCACTACCTGTGGCCTTTTAAAAGCCCTGCGGTTTCCTTATTTATAAAGTGAGTAGGCTGTGCTAGACTGTAGAATGTGTCTAAGGTTCTTTCTGGCACTGAAGTTCTGTGGACCTTACTGTGAAGTTTTCGTAAGAGCCAGGAAGCTTTCCTCCTTGGATTCTCCACATCAAATGACCCAAGGGAAAAAAACACAATCTTGAGCAGCAGAGAAATACCTCACTTCTTTCTAAAATATCCCTTCTGATTTTTCCACTTCACCAATGTTTCGAGAACCAGCCTTCTTTCTAACTAAGTTCTGTATAGTTCAACTTGAATATCAAAGGAAAAATCATTATGCAGAACTTATATGGGTAAATATGATGGCCCAGCAGTGGAAAGTTGAGAGTCTGTCCAGGGTGGGCAGGCAGAGCGCCGGACACTTGAGACAAATGACTCTCCATAAATGTAGACAGAGATAATTTGTAAAAAAGATTATTTGACTCAGCAAATGTTAGCCAGAAAGAAGAGATACGCTAAACTTGAACAAGTCACTTTAATTTCCCAGGGCAGTATCTGCCATGGCATCCTCATGTTCTACACATGTTGCAACAGATGAAAATTTTAGATTTTTACCTTTTATGCTTCCATTAAGCCAACAGAGTCTTTGCAGATTTTCAGTGTGTTTTGGGGTTGTAAGCAAAATATGTTTTATTGGCAAAAAGATTTCTGCTTTTTAGTCAGCATTTGGTGAGAAATTCTGTTTTGTTTTGTTTTGTTTTGTTTTGTTTTCCAGAGGGGGAAGGGGAATTAGAAAAGGAAGCTGAATAATTTAAAGGTTGAAATTTTAGGTAGTTCTTTTTTAAAAACAAAACAAAACAAAACAAAAATATCGTCTCCAAACAACACAATTAAAAGTTCCTAAACTTCCATTTAAACTGAAAGAACTTTGCAAAAGAATTCTGATGCATTTATTTCAGTGTCATCTCTTGAAAGGACAACATTCAGCGGTACACAGTTTCTGATAGCTACCGCTCTCTACAGCGTGCATAGCAACAGTGCCCTCTGCCCTCCTAGAGTCACAGGATGAAATGGGTCAGCACTCCGGGAGTTTGGAGGACCCAGTGATATACCAAGGCCCAAAAAGCTGAGTGCTTACTGTGCTCCCACCACTGGTCTTAGCCCTAGGATTCAATTAACAACAAAACATGGAATATTCCTGCCTTCATGGAATTACCTTCTAATGAGCTAGGTAGACAATAGTCTTATGTCAAGTTATGTAACTACTGAGGGTTATATAGTGTGGAATAGGTTTCACCTCTTTCCTGGAAGTTCTCAGAATTACTTTAAATCAGGAGAAAAGTCACCAAAGAAAATTCTGACAGAAACGATCCACCCACCAAAGTGTCTCCAAAATTAGGAATCTCTCCGAATTTAGCATACCAAGTGTGTGTGCACATATATGTGCATGTACACATATATAAGGCTAGCAAAGACTAAAAAGATTGTGCCTTGTTGCCAAACAGAACTACACACAAACAACTGGTAACATCTGGGAAAGAAGTAGTAATTTTCCATTACCTTTCATTGAAAGAGAAGTGGCTTCTCCCAGTTTAGTGTCAGAATGAGAGTGCTAGCCTCAGACAGATTCAGGTAAGTCACCGGAGGACTTCAGTTATGTTAACAACCAGTATGCAGCAATAGAAGTTCTTTGGTCCTACTGTGCTTTTGCCTTTGGGTGAAAAGTTACACTTAGGGATCATTGGGAAGAGCCTGTGCTGTGGCGTCAGGGGGTAAGGGGAGTAGACCTGAGTCAGAAGTCCTGCTTTGCCTCCTAACCTCTGAACCTAGATTTTTTCCTTTATAATCTGGTGATAATAACTTCACTTTTGTCTTGCATGGTTGTGTTGTACATTGTGTAATGCACCTGGCACATAACTTCAGTGCTCATTAAATAGTAACCAGTGTGATATAGTGGTAAGAAATGATCATCTTTGTTTTTAAAGAGGATGGGAAGAAAATGGCATTAATCCCTGTAATGAAATTTTGTATATGGTGCAGATCAACAGCTTAGGAGTAGGAGATTTGGTTGGAAGCTGAGCAGGTTCCTATTCTTCTTAGTTTAAATATGATTTTCCCAGTTATATAACGTCGTTTGTAAGTGTATTAGGAAAGAGTTTAATAACCATATTGTGCCTCAGTTTCTATACCTGCAAATATATGGATGATTTGAAAGATGAATAAAAGTATATGGAAAAATTCAAAGTCTTGATGAGAGAATATTGATAAATGTAAAGGATTAGAGTGATTATTGTGATTACAAGATAAGAATTCTTTCCACCCAGGGGACTGGAGGAAGACACAGAAAAACTATCGTATTGCACTGCTGATTTCAAAGGAGTTGCTTTGAGACTACTAAATGCTGAGAAATTGAACACTGGCAGTAAAGGCTCACTAATAATTTCGTTGTTTTCAGTTTTTAAGTTACACGAGAGTGGGTGAAAAAAAATTTATTCTAGGTGCTTTTGCAATCTAGTGGGCTTATGATAACCAAAAGGCTATAGGATCAGTCTGTTGTCTTCTGCTCTCCTTCCCAGCTATAAAAATGATTTCTTCACACTTTCCTCAGCGCTCAGTTTCTTCAGGGCAATAAGAGATAGAAGAAAAACACCTGGTTCCTCTGTCAAGTATATTTCAGTTCTATTCCCCACCCACATTGTTAGCTCAGCTTTGAGGGCCGTACTGCTTCTAGTGGCCCCTCTTTGTTTTACTGCCGAATGCCCCCAAACGAGAATAAGCTTACCTGACAAAATTACATCTCATAAATTAAAAATAAGGTTTTTTCCTTCCTGCTTCCCCACTCTTCACTTTATATCACATACATCCCCACATTCGTACACATACAGACCACCAGAGGAAGGATGAGAAATGGGAGAAGAGAGTGGTTCATCTCTCAAGTCTGATACTTCTCTGTGGAGGCTGTTAGTGTTTGACCTCCACACTCTAAAGATATATTCAGGTAACCTACACTTTTATTTTAGGGCAAGAATCACCACCTTTTCACTCTCTCTTTGTGAATTTTCTCTTCTCTGTGCTGCCAGTCAGGGTCACATTTGGGCTGCATTCAAACCAAAAGAATTTAGAGTTTTTGTTACATCGCTGTTTAGTTGGCCCTGTTAATTTAACTTTTGTATTAAGGTTGAGAGATATTTTGTGATTGATCACAAATATTAGACATTCAGTCTATAGTTGTTATCATCACCTTATTTAAGATGTAATGGTCTAATCACAGTACTTCTAGTTCTGATTATTACCAGGGAAAAAATGTCCTGAGCTTTTGGTAATTCCCCAGACTGGTTTGAGGGCACATCAAGAGAGATCTCAAAGAAGAAAAGGCAAATCCTATAAGCTAGTGCTATGTAAACCCAACACCATAATTCTAATTTTATTTGAATGTTCAGTGGTCATAAATAGCTACCTATTTTCTTTAAGGTATAATTCATAGTGGACATTTTAATAAGCAAAACTATCCCTGCTGGAAATTTGCAAACATAAATCAAAATGCAATCTTAAAGCCCTTAACGTAATGTAACAGAAGAGCAGAAAAGCACTAAAACAAAAGGTATGACATTTAGTTCTACAAAAGCGATAGACACAAGATGGATAATATATAAACTTCATTCATTCGTGTCCCACTTTTGTGATCTATTGTTGTCTGAAAAATTAATTTCATGTATCTTGTTCCTCTCCTCCGAAATAACAATTTAAAAACAATTTGGATTGGCACCTTTTCTATTTCAGTATTAGGATTTCTGACTAGTCCAGAGCCAAAAAATATGCAACTGTTATTTGTAATTACCTGTAAAAGCCCATGTAGAATTCACTGTCACTAAACCAGAAGTTTGCAGTTGAGAAACTGAACCCTAGAACCCCTGGGACCTAGATAGCTGTTAAATTAACTTTTATAGCAATTAAAATTTTAATAGCTATAAGCTGTTTACGTAGAAAATTTGCTGCCATGTTTGCCATGAAAATGTCGGGGACACATCAGAATTACCTTTTTCCAATCGTGCAAGGAACAATGTTTCCCCCTAGGAGTAGTAAGAGCACATTTTCCATTTTGACCTTCTTGCCAGACAGCCTGGAATCATATCTGAACCTGAATTACAGTAACTGTCTGAATAGATATAAACATAGTCATAATATATTTCCTAATCATGATTTTTGCTTATTTTCTTTTATAATACTTCACAGTCACATAAATTGCAATCTATTTGTTCTGCATAGTTTCTGATCTCTCAATTTTAGTCTAATATCCCTGGGTTTACACATACATGCTTTTCTTGTGAGTCACCACAAATTATGTGGGAAGCAAATAGAGTTTAATTAAAATAAATAAAATTATATTGTTGTAATCATCAACGTGCAAGAAATATTAAAATGCTGATGACTCGGCTGTGATTAAATGAAGGAGGGCTGATATTATCTGTCCCCCCCCATCCTGTTTAAAAATGCTTTCTCGATTTAAAACAACAGCGGTAACAAACTAAGGAAGAAGCACGTTGATCAATCATTCTTCCCCATCTCCAAGCTTATTTTCTTCCTAAAGAAAAATTCACAGAAATGTTAACTAGATTTTTGTAAAATCCCAAACCTTTTAAATAAAAAAGTCTTAATCAGGTTGTTGTAGACAAAATCCATTCTTTGAATTTATCAGTCAGTTGATATATATTGCCCTCTGCTCCTTATTTTTAAGAGATCAAAATAAAATTCACTTCTGACATCCCAAAATAGTTACTGACATTGTAAGTAAAGTGACATTGTAACTAAAGCCGACTTTGTACAGCTCACCTGGCAGAGCAGGGTTTAGAAACAGTTCTAATGTAACCTCATTGTACTAATTACTGTACACCCCTTCTGTGAGTAGGATAATTGCCATTCTAACAGTTGCCATGAAAGTAGAACAACTGCAGTGAAGCCATTAGATGATGATGTATGACTGCCTTAAATGTATGCATGTGTGCTGACATTTAAGAGGTTATCTGAAGTCAAGGAGTATCCATTTTTCCAATGAGCAAATAAGGATACATGTAATAGTCCACTAAGATGAGAACTTTAGTCCTGTTGCACAAAATTTCTTAACACATGATTATTAATATATAGTCTTCATAACATCTGAGCAGAGAGACATGGGAACTTTGGCTCCTATCCTCGTCCCTCAAATTATCATCTGGGAGCCATTTGTTTTCCATTTTCTCATTGAGCCTATAGTTATTTATGCAGTTTTCTCATCTCCTCAACTAAACTAGAGTCTCCTAAAGTCAGGAACTGTATTTTATAAAATCTCTAGGTTCTATACAGAGCCTTAGACATAGTATAGACAGACAGAGAGACCGACAACTCTACTTAAGAATGACCCGGGTTTCGTTTTAAAGTCATACAAAAATATACCTTTGCTCAATTAGCTGGAATGTTGTATTTTTTGAAGATACTTTTAAAGGGCAATAATCAGAGACATATTACTCTGACACAGCTGCTTGAGATATCTTAGTTCCCAAAAAGGTTCTTTGTAAACCAGGAATTAACTATTCTTAATATACTTGAATCTGAAGTTTTAATGACCCACACTTCAGTATTCTGTCAAGTGCTCCAGAATGGTTGTCATAGTTACCTAGTATCAGGAACATAAAGCTAAATAAATTTCAATACAATGTTACCCCATTGCAATTTCTGAAGTGATACATTTGAATAGGTTTTGCAACATCAGAGGCCTCCAAAAAAATCTATGCAAATAAAACAAAAGATTACAGACTTGAATATATGCTGATGTTTTTCAAGAAATAGAAATGCCTTCAAATGAGCTCTCACCTAGTGAACTAATTTTAATTTGTTGATCATGTTTCAAACAGAAAGTTAAGATTCATCTAGGACTAGTAATATTGTTTTAATTGTGTGAGTGAGTTGAATCAGATAATGCGGTATCATTTGTAATGAGTTCTTATGTTTTCTACAGGTGGATAAGTGGAGCAGCTGTAGTCAATGCATTTTACTCTTCAGGAAGAAATCAGATAGGTAAGGTGTATTCTTAAATGATTATTTAATATTTCTCTATTGTTCCCAACCTGTAGCGCATTGTATGACCAATTACAGTACGTCTAAACAAGCACAGCTGAGGCTGAGTTATTGATCTTTTGAATACATTTCTTGAACATAAATGCATCCGTGTACCTTTTTTCACTATAATGGGAAAATTCAGATTAGTACAAATCATGTTAAGTAGTTTTATTTCTTTTACAATATTCCTATTTATATCTAAAATGGTTTATCTTATTTCTAAATATTTTTATTTTATTTCTAAGTACCTTTTAAAAGTCCCTTGAGTATATCTATATAAAGTCATATTGACTTTAGGACTCATTAGCTTCTAAAAATGGTTTAAGATTTCAAGAGCCAACTTTTCACAGATCTAGTCCTCCTGGCAATTCTGTATGCTGCCTCTGTGAGAGATTATCCTATTCTATGTCATCTCCATTCAGGAAGGCTCCAAGGGCTTTAGAGAGTTGGAATCTCAATTATATTAGATTGAATCATATGAAATTGTATTTACCTAGTCACAATTGATCAAAAAAGAACAAAATTTCATATATTCACTTATAGTATTGTTACAGACATATACTTAGATTAATACATGAATAAATTATCATATATGATGAATAACTGAATGACATAATATGACAAAAGTATTTCCTCTTCCTGGGAAGGCCTGGACATCTTTGAACATACATTGGATCACGTATGTCACTTATCACATACATTGGCTCATTTTCTTTTCAAGGGGTTTTTAGCATTAGAAAGGTACTCAACTGATTCAGTACTGCCAGAAATATTCTAAACAAATAGTAGAGCAAGCTTCTGCAGATGCATTCAGTTCTCCAGGTGCACTCAGTCCTGCCCTTCCTTTCTAAACGTAGTCTAGAATTAAGAGAGAAGATAACCTCAGCATTATTCTAAACCATTCTTCTTATATCTCAGAGTCTGTTGTAAGCCTCATTTTTATTGAATTCTATTAGCAATTAGATTAGAAATTATAAAAACTCTTACAAGATATTTATCATTGGCTTTTAAAAAAACCTTAAAATAAATTGTATATTTTTATGTTAAAGTTTGATTATACCTTTCCCCATTGCTTTCAACTCTAAAAAGAGTTAGGTTAAGAAGTTATCTACATTTTCTTCTAGTATTTTTATGATTTCTATTTTTGGAGTAAAACCTTAATCCATCTGGAATTTACCTTGGTACATGACCTGAAACTGAATTATATAAAGTAACCAGAAAAGATTATTTTGTATAACATATAAACAATAAGTAAGATATGTTTACTCAGATTAAAATTACTTAGCTCAAAGTCTAAGCTAATGTTTTCTGGCTAGGGAAATGATTGCCCCAACCCAGACCAGAACCTGCTTAATAATCAACTCATCAGAACCTATGAAGTCAGTCCTTTATAATATATTATTTGAAACCATTCAGATCTTGTTTTAAAATGCCTTTATCTCTAGAGAGTCTTCACTTGAAGCCCTCTTTTTAATATTCAGTATTTCTGTCAGTGTCTAGTTCATTGGGTCCTGAGACAAACAGAATAGTTAACTTTCAATGGAATCCCAAGTCAAAGCAAGGCAACTTAGACCCCTTAGTGCTACATTAGAGCAGACTAAGGGATGCAGCTTCATTTCAGTCCAGCCCAGGGAGGACCCTGGATCCTGTTGGACCTGGTGCTGATGCATCCTCAGTAGGACCACTCTGGCATGTTCAGTCCTTCAGCCCTTCTCTAGAGTAGGCTCAGGCATTTATGCCAAGACAGGACCTTGTTTGATTCTGAATTACCCCAAGTCCCTGGAGGTGGCTCAAAATTGGCCCACTTCAGAGATTCCCCTATCAGAGAAGAGCTGAAAATATTTTCATTTTGAGTATAATGTCCTGAAACCAAAGAAGCATACAGAAAAAGGAAAAGGAAGGTAAAAGTGGCCCAATAGTGGTCTATTTCACGAAATAGACAATAATCCTCTGGCAAATCAAAAATCAGCTATAATAACAATTCTGAATTATATAAAAAAGATCTTTTCCAAGATCCTTAAAATAAGGATCCAATGGAAATATAAAATAAGAAAACTTGTTAACTTCTTTTCATATGTTTGTCTCCTTCATGAACAGCAAAGAGGAGAAATCCATGAAATGTACACCTTTTTTCTTTGACAATTTAAATCTTCAAAGTAGGGATTGTCTTACCTAAAAATAGTTGAAGTGTCAAATCTCCATCTTTTTTCTTGATAGGAATGTGTATGTGGTCTGGGTGCGGTGGCTCACGTCTGTAATCCCAGCACATTGGGAGGGTAAGGTGGGTGGATCACCGGAGGTCAAGAGTTCGAGACCAGCCTGGCCAACATGGTGAAACCCCATCTCCACTAAAAATACAAAAATTAGCCTACTGTGGTGGTGGTTGCCTGTAATCCCAGCTACTCAGAAGCCTGAGGCACGAGAATCGCTTGAACCCAAACGCAGAGGTTGCAATGAGCTGAGATCGCACCACTGCACTCCAGCCTGGGTGACAAAGCAAAACTGTGTCTCAAAAAAAAACAAAAAGAAAAGAAAAGAAAAACAAATGTGTATATGAATATAAATACACACATACATACCTATGTACATGTCTTCTTCAACACTGTCTTAATGGATTTGGGATAATGTCCATTATAAAATTAGGATTGGTATAGAATAGCATGTTCCACCATAAGTGAGTCCCTCCCTCCACACACACACACATAGACAGATAAATACTCCAGATTAGATTGCATACACTTTCTCATGGGATTGGTCATTTTATGTTGTTATGTTAAAAAAAAAAAAGCACTTGTTTTGTTATATAGAGACTTACTCGGATCAATAATTTCTACTTCTTAATTCAGTTTTCACTATTTTGTTAGAACTCACACATGTAGACTACATTCCAAGTTGTATGCATTCCTACATCTTCATATCAACAAAAAAAGTCAATTTCCAAGAAAGAAGGCAAACTAAAAGTGCTTAATCCACTGTTCCTCTTCCTTGCATGTTTACTTCATGGAGCTCTAGAAGGCCTCCATACCATGACATTAGGAAAGCTGCACTTCAATATTTTGTCATATGGTTCTCTGTAAGTTCTAGGTGCTGTTCAGTCATCGTATTAAACCTTAAAATCTCAGTCAAGGAAATGATTGAATGTATTCTCCTTTTCCATTAAAATTGCAGAATCTTTTAAATCATTTTTTTAAATTTCTCAAATATATAAGTTCTTTAGTGTGTTCAGCCTGTGTCGAATATAAATACCTTGAGATAGTTAAATGTTCTAAATTGCCTTATTTATTCTTAGGAGTTTTATTTTCAGGCTTGAAAATTAAGACAGTTTCCAAACATATTATTACTCCATTTAATATAAAAAGAATGTTTCGGCTATGTATGGTGGCTCATGCCTGTAATCCCAGTACTTTGGAAAGCTGAGGTGAGCTGATTGCTTGAGCTAAGTAGTTGATACTGGCCTGGGCAACACGGTAAAACCCTGTCTCTACCAAAAACTACAAAAAAAATTAACTGAGCATGGTGGTGCACGCCTGTGGTCTCAGCTACTTGAGAGGCTGAGGTGGGAAGATTTCTTGAGCCTGAAAGGTGGAGGTTGCAGTGAGCCAAGGTCACACCACTGCACTTCAGCCTGGGTGACAGAGTAAGACCCTGTGTCAAAAGAAAAAAAAAAATGTTTAATTAATTTGCACCAAAAACAATTACTCAATTGCTGCCTTAGGCTTTATATGAAATATTACAAAATTTAATTGCTAGCAGCCTTCAAAAAATAAAGTTGTGTTGGGGAGGCAAAAAAAAAAAAAAAAAAAGGGGCGGGGGAAAGAGGAGACACAGTCTTTGCTTCATGGCCCAATGGCTTATTTAATTAACTAACTTGTTGACAATCGTGAACATAAAAAATGCACAACTAAGCAGTTGGTTATAAACAACAGTTGTGACACCTACTTGGTAACAGCAGTAAGGCTAATGGGGAAAATCCTCCTTACAGAGATTTAGCTGACAAAGTAAAAAAGGAGGTCATAATTAGCAAAGTTGAACTTGAAGACTAATATTTAATAAGAACCATAAAAGTCTTATCACTTGCCTGAAGGATGGCATATCGGGGCATGATTAAAGCAGCAGGATCTTTATAGTTAATATTTAGTCTTGATAGCACGTTTCATAACCGCATTTTATATAATGGGTGGATTTTAATCAAAGTACATAGTGTGGGAGATAGCATTCACTTTAAGTTAATAAAGTACTGCACATAATTTTTATGCCTTAAGCTAAAAATAATTTCATGGCTCCGTTTAGCTCAGGCTGCTACACGTGAGGTATAACTTTCATCAAAATTCTCTAAGGACAAAAGTACTTTTTTTTTGTTGTGTCATTTGAATGTTATGGCAACTTTCCAAATTTTTGTAGAGGTCTGGAGAGCAATTAAATTGCTCAGATACTTTGAAGTCTTCTCTGTAAATATCTAATATTTATCCCTGAAGCCCATGTGAGGTTATATTGTGTTCAGTACACCTGAAAGATAAAGAAATAACATGTGCTACTCTGTGTTAACTAGATCTTAAAAATCTTAAGGTCAGGGCCCTTCTTTTATATTCTTAATGTCCTGCATAGCAATGACCCAGGGCTTTGCATTTAATAGGTGTTGATACTGAAGGTTTTTTTTTTTTTTATTACAGAAAATAATGTTTCAGTTATTCAGTGTATACTAGAGTTTTAAGCCATTAAAGATGGAATTACTAAACTATGAACATTTAATTAATTTAATTCTAATTTCTTTCTAAGGTCAAAGATTAATGACCTCTAAATAACATGACCCAAAATTGTATTAAACAGGGGAAGTGTATTCCAAGGGAAGATAATCTCCATCTTGTATTAGTATTTAAGACATATTATTAGTATATTTCAGGAATAGTGAAATATATTTCATCAGAGTTTATATTATAAGAGGATACGGGATATGATGGAAGTGGAGAGGGGAGAGGACCCTGGAGCCATAGGCCAGAAAGATGTGTTTAGCTAGCGAGCAATGGTAAGCCTTCCAAAGACTTTTAGCAGGAGAATGATGATGCCCAGATTTGTCTTTAATCTGGTTGCAGGATAGTTTCAGAGAGTAGATTCGATTTAGAATAGATTACAGTTGGGTGAGACAGAAAGTGGGAGACTGATCAGGAAATTCAGTCATTCCTGAGACAAGGAATGAGAGTATGTGTGGACAGTAATACTGACAGGAGGAGATAAAGATGCTCCTGAAAGCCACCTCACCCAGCCTCTGCCTAAGCGGACTTGTAAAAGACTGTAAAAGAAAGGAGGCATCTAAGATAAATAGAAACATTTACTTTTGCTGATAGAGACCCTTCAAGTGCCATTAGCAGAAAAAATACAGAGTGAGGGCCTAGAGGGGAAAATGAATTTGATGTTTGACACATTAAATATAACACGTTTGTGAGACATCTGAATGGAGGAAGTTAGCAAGTTAATGCAGATGTCAGAGTAGACATATTGAAAACTGCTGTTCATTTATTAATTTACTAAACTCTTTAGAACACATTAGTAAGTTAAGGTGATCATTCATTTATTTATCATTGATTATTCATTGATTCAACACATTTCCTGAGCACTGTTAATGTTCCAGGTACTATTCTAGTTTTAGGTATTGTTCAATTTTAGGCATTTAGATAATGAACTAGAAAAATGTATGAAATTAAAACATAAACAAATGTATGTACAGACACACAAATCTCTGCTCTCCAAGGGCTAATACTTGAGGACCTGGAGTAGGATTGGGGCAGACAGGAAAAGGAAGGACTGTGATCATAAAGAAATAAACAGAATATGAGGTAGTCATAAGTGCCTTGATGAAAATAAGGTAAGGTTATGTGATAGAGGTATGCCTCTATCTAATTGAGGGGCAATGTTTATTTAAGATATTATTGAGATGGATACAATTTCTTCGATAACATTAAAAATAATACTGGTGTTATTGAGTAACTATTTCTTCCAAGTATTTATAAGGGGGAAAGAACCTTCTGAAAGAAGGTTACTAGTTCCCTTTGCTCCAAACTCCTTAGAGCACAAAACAATCTTAAAAGAGATTGTAAAGTGAATCATGATGATAAATCACAGATTATAGCCCCACTTCAGGGTGAACTCTGTTGTCATCCATAATAAAATGCCTGCATTGGCTTCTATTACAGAAGATTTTTGTACATAACTAAGTGAAACTGACATTGTGAACAGCAGCTTAGCCAGCACAAAGCCAACCCCAAGCCTGCCATCACTTAATAATGCCATGGTGGCATGCACCTGTAGTCCCAGCTACTCAGGAGGCTGAGGAGGGAGGACTGTCTCTAAGAAAATAAAAATTTTTTAAAAATTATGCCACAAATAATCTCTAACTATCTTCTCTCCTTGTAGTCTTCCCAGCCGGCATTCTGCAGCCCCCCTTCTTTAGTGCCCAGCAGTCCAACTCATTGAACTATGGGGGCATCGGCATGGTCATAGGACACGAAATCACCCATGGCTTTGATGACAATGGTAAAGTGCAGTTGACATTTTCCTTTGGCTAAGGCATATGCTCATAAATTTGATTAAGAGTTATTATAATTTATTACTACAAAGCTACATTTATTCAAACATGCATCATTTCTCTAATTTTCACCACACTTTCAATTTTCCCTTTAAATTGTTGCTTAAAGAGATAAAAAAAATTCTCATAGTGAGGTGAGCAATGTGTACTTTACACTCTGGCAGAATGAAGTAAATATTCCTATTGGGAAAATACTATGGTGTTTGTCAGCAGCAGTGATAATGCTTGGTCTTAGTTTCCTGATTGTATATGATGTGTCTTGTCATACTCTTAAAAGACAGGCTGCATGTATACGTCTTAAAATCAGATGTAAAATCAGAAAATATTGTCTCTGCAAGTGCTCATAAGACTCTTAAGCTCCTTTGGGTCAGAGACTTTTTTTTATTTTTTTTCATCTTGTACCTACTACCTAGTTCAAGTCTTTGCAAACAAGCACTTAAATGCCACCCTAAATGGCAAAATCAATTTAGAGTTTCAATCAAAGCTGAATTCCTGAGAGGAATAAAGACATGAAATAGTAAAGAGGTGATAGTTAAATCTATGACAAATTTCGTTCACAAATGGAAAGAAAGTAGAAAGAGAACAATAAAGAGAAAATAATCCCCATTTTAGAGAGCCAGAGAAAGAAAAAGAGACAGGAATGTTAGAATTCTTAAAAAGACTTACTAAGTGTCTATTAACTCAAACTATGCAACAGTCTTTACAGGTAGGTTCTAACACTGTTTCTGTTTTCCAAGTGGAAAAAAATAAAAGCACATGAAAGATGTGCCCAAAGATACAAAGATAGGAACTGGTGGAACCAGGAGGTGTGTTCAAGTAGGTTGGCTACATAGCCTTTTTCTTAATCACTACATCATAGACAAATATGAAAAAGATGGTAATATTAAGTGTCAAAACACGTGATACATATAAATGCAATTGGAGCTCAAAAGGGAGAAAGATCGATGTAGTTTATGGTTGGCAGGGAAGCTACAGGAGAAAAAGACTTTTGTGTGTGCTCAAGGTAGAGGCAAACTATGAGCCCACAGTGTCCTATGAAGGGTCCAGGAATATAAAAATGCCAGAATAAAAATGTTGACCATTTAAAAAATCTCAAAATATCAAAGTAAACAGACTTGGGTCAGGTAAAAACCATTCAACAGAACAAGGCATAACTTCAGGAATATTTTGTCTGGCGGCCTCCTCTGAGCTATCAAGAGCCAAATGGGTGAAATGTCTGGGTCATTGCTGAGACACATCAGCAAAGAAAGCTCTGGCAGTCCAGGCTTTGCCAACTCTGTGATGAGGAGGGATGACAGTTTCTCTCATTGTCTGCCTAATTTAATGGTCTGTCACACAGCAGTATTTCAGTCCTTGCACTTTGAATTAAAGATATCTTATAATTCTTGTTGCAATGAGTTCCCATTTTACTTAAATAAATATGTTATAGGCAGAAACTTTAACAAAGATGGAGACCTGGTTGACTGGTGGACTCAACAGTCTGCAAGTAACTTTAAAGAGCAATCCCAGTGCATGGTGTATCAGTACGGAAACTTTTCCTGGGACCTGGCAGGTGGACAGCACGTATGTCATTAGCATTTTCTTGAAAAGTTTTAGACACGTTCAATCTTAAGTGTATTACTGGTGTTTTTTTTTTTTTTAAACAATCCTAATAAAGTGTCTTTTTTAACAGCTCAATGGAATTAATACACTGGGAGAAAACATTGCTGATAATGGAGGTATTGGTCAAGCATACAGAGTAAGTAAAAAGATTTTCTTTCCATTTTAGTGATTTAGACTGTTTCTCATATTTAATAATTCATTTACAACCTTTTGCAAAGAAAGAAACTCATATAATATAAGCAATAAAAGATGAATAGAAAGTGGAAAAAAATATGAGGAGAAAGAGTTGTGAATATGCTAACCGTAAGGGTCAATACATTGATGTGACAGAGCTGAACACTTAAGTTTGCAAAGAGCCAAGAAGAAAAGAAAACATGGAATATTATATCAACTGAAATGAGCAGATAGCAGGTTCACAAAGGAGGCAACATTTTTCTAAGAAATAATATCTGAAATGATTTTTTTTAGAAGAGATGTCCCATAAGAAGGGTTATTTCAGGGTCATTGACCAATATAAGAAACAGGACCTTCAGTTTTGTTGCAGGTGAAGTAGCATTTGGGAACAAAAATCAATGTAAACCACAGGCATATTAAACCATAGTTCACATATAATACAGTAAGGGACTGATGTGATATGGTTCCAGCGCATGACCTTGTAGTCAATCACACTATTATACACAGAAGACTATTATCAGTGGAGCATCGCTTAGAATCCCATTTAGCCTTCCATTCATTCTTGCGTTCAATACATATTCATTGAGGCTTAATAGGTTTGGCACTATTCTAAGAGCTGGAGATAATGCAGTGAATGCTTTATAAAAGGTCATTATTTGAGGATCTGAGCAAGGGTTAAAAAAGAATCTAGTAGATGCCATGTGCATAAGAAAAAGCAGGGAATTTCATAAAAGGGTGGAGGATTGATGGTCTAGGAAGCAACAAAGAGGAATGAGGATGATTTTGAGTGTTTTTCTCAACTATGAAGTAGCCCATATGTAGGAGAACGAGCAGTGTCTACTTGAGATGTCACAAGGAACAAGTTGTTCCTAGGCTAGAACTAGGCTTCTCTAAGACAAGGATGGATGGAATGATCCGTGGAGAAAATGAGGATGTAGAATCATTTGTTCATTATAGAAATGTTTGGATTAGAGTGGAGGAGGAGAAAATCGATGGTTGGGTTAGGGAAGGGGAACACCAGAGAAGTGGAGGAAGAGGTGACTGATGGGGCGTGCAATTTGGCAGTGACCAGAGATGATCAGAGTGTGAAGCTTGGAAGATTAAGTCAGCTACAGGTTTCCAAAAGAATAAGTCCAGCCAGTTCCAGGGACATGGTAGATTGCTGCTGCTTTGAATGCTTAGGAATTTTTTTACTCAATGCCAGACACTTTGCATTTTGTCTTTTTATTTTATTTTATTTTATTTTTTTGGAGATGGAGTCTCATTCTGTTGCCCAGGTTGGAGTGCAGTGGCATGAACTTGGCTCACTGCAACCTCTGCCTCCTGGGTTCAAGCGATTCTCCTGCCTCAGCCTCCCAAGTAATTGGGATTACAGGCGTGTGCCACCATGCCTGGCTAATTATTGTATTTGTAGTAGAGATGGGATTTTGCCATGTTGGCCAGGCTGGTCTCAAACTCCTGAACATCAAGCGATCCACCTGCCTTGGCCTCCTGAAGTGTTGGGAATACAGGCGTGAGCCACTGTGCCTGACAACATTTTACTTCTTTGGGTGCTGGATGTTCTTTTGTTCCTATACATATTCTGTTGCCCAGGCTGGAGTGCAGTGGTGGGATCTCAGCTCACTGCAAGCTCTGCCTCCCGGGTTTATGCTATTCTCCTGCCTCAGCCTCCCGAGTAGCTGGGACTACAGGCACCCGCCACCTCGCCCGGCTAGTTTTTTGTATTTTTAGTAGAGACGGGGTTTCACCGTGTTAGCCAGGATGGTCTCGATCTCCTGACCTCATGATCTGCCCGTCTCGGCCTCCCAAAGTGCTGGGATTACAGGCATGAGCCACGGCCCCCGGCCTGTTCCTATACATATTCTTGAGCTTTATTCTAGGATACAGTTAAATTCCTGGAAAATGGTTTGATCCTTTTGGGTCTTGCTTTTGTAATATTCGTTGAGATGGGGGCAGTGTTCAGTCTAGGCACATTATTCTCAACTGCTGAGATAAGAATCTACTCTGTGAATCTTGGGGGTTTCCATTCTTGTCCTATGTAAGTACCATAAATTGTTATCTCTAGTCCTTTTGGGATATTGTTTTCCTAGCATTGAGTATTTTGCTCACACACGTCTTCAGATTAAGACTAAGCTGAATGCTTGAGGATAGCCATCTGTAATCTCTGAGGTTCTCTTTTTGTGTAGCTTTCTCCTCTTTGGTAACCTGTTCTTGGTGTCCCTGAACTCTCAGCTCCTTCTCCTCAATTCAAGGAGTCTCCCCAGCTCTGACTGGTTTTCTCCTATGATGTGGCCTGAAAACTCTCAGGACAATAAGCTCAGCAGCGATAGGACTCACTGAGAGTAATGTTTAACATCTCTCAGGGGTCATTCTCCTTTTGCCTGATGTTCAGTGTTACACAAACCATTATTTTAAATATTTTGTTTGTCATTTAGTTGTTTCAGCAAGAAGTTAAATCCAGTCCCTATCACTCCATCTTGACTGGAAGTGGAAGGCATTGGCACTCAATATTCCCATGGTGATTCTAATACACAGCCAGATTGAGAATCACTGCTATAAAATCCAGCCACAGTTGGGATTGATAGTACTTCCATGGAGATCCTTACCTAGAGCAAGTACAGAATTGTAACGATGATGCAAATGACAATTGTGCAAATATTTTATTACATTGAAAATATGTAAATTCTTAACATGTAATACCTTGCCCCCTGCTAGATTGCAAGCTCTCTAAGAGGGAGCAGGTGCAAGCCTTTCCCATATCCCCAGCATTGTTAGTTACATAGTAGAGGTTCAGTAAGTCTATGTTGATGGTAAGTGGCAGAAATGAAATATATCTTCTGCTCATCTAGTTGGTCACCTTCCTTTGTATTAAATTGGAAATGACACATCTCAGAACGATTATTATTAATTCCTTTTAAAAGTTTATTTAGTAGAGGAAAACTCATTTTTTTTCAGTAGTGCACATAAATCTTTAAGAATTAAGAGCACTTTTTACCTAAATTACCTAAATATTACCTAAATATTTTCCTTGAAATGTACCTGAGGCTTTGTCCATTTTGTCCTGTCTTCAAAAGACGAGAATAGTTGCATATTATTGTCCTCAGACTCATAGGAGACTAGGCCTCTAGGGGATCTCAAGAGAACCCTTTGACTTGGCAAGAGTCACTCGAACTTAGTCTGGTGAGTCTATTTTGCTGAGAGAGTAGTAACTAAGTTAAATGTAGCAATTATAGACTTCCTTGGCAATTCATTTTTCCTGACTGGTCTTATTCATCAATTTATAAAACAACATTTAGATAAGTTTTTCATCACTTATTTAGGTCATCCATTCATTCAATTGGCATTTATTGATCACCTAACATGTACCAGGCTCTTGTCATCTACTAATCAGTATCTTGTTCTTTTCAGAGCACTTGTAAATAAATTTGATTTGCCTTTCTAATCCATAAAATAGCTGTAGCTTACCATAACTAAATGTATTATTAGGGTGATTTTAACATAAAATATTAATTACTTGGTGACAAGATCTTTTACATAGGTTTATATATATAACCTTAGGAATTATAATTATTGTTTTTCTATTTTATCAACTGCCTAGGCCTATCAGAATTATGTTAAAAAGAATGGTGAAGAAAAATTACTTCCTGGACTTGACCTAAATCACAAACAACTATTCTTCTTGAACTTTGCACAGGTATTGTGTCTTTCTTGATTGATAGATATGAAAACCATTTTGAGTTATAATTTCACAGTAAGTTAGATGTCACATGCTGAATTCCCTTGTTTTAATCAATTGTGGCAGAGCATTTGACTTGATTCACTTTCATTGTTTATAATAGACTGTTGGATCATATTAATGATAAATAACTATGTTCCTGGTTGCCTTTCATTGAACATTATTTGAAGAGAGAATGGTTGAGGAATGCAGAATTCCAATTTAAGTTTTCTCCCTCCCCTCAACTTGCTCAAACAAATAATCCTTGATTGAATCTGAGTACATGCTTTGCTTTTCCTATTCCTATCTCTAGGTGTGGTGTGGAACCTATAGGCCAGAGTATGCAGTCAACTCCATTAAAACAGATGTGCACAGTCCAGGCAATTTCAGGTGCGTGGGTATGAACAGCAATCAAGGTGCTCTTATATTGGGTCCATTGCTTCCACATTTGGAATTTAGACTTTCCTAACTCTGATTCTTTTACACTGGGAAATTCAGTGCTTTTTGTTTGTTTGTTTGTTTGTTTGTTTGAGAGTCACAGATAGGATCGAGAGAACACATTAGAGCATTCTACATAAGCATCGCCTTGGCCGCTGTCTTTCTTCGAATCTACGATAATTATAATTCCTTAGAATGTATGAGGCCCAGGGCTTGATCTATTCCAACAAAGATGTCGTCTCAGAACAATGGCTCAATTTAAAGCTAGCACAAAGACATTTCTAAGAGGCTGTGAATGGTTTAGGCCCAGGCCCAATGAGCTCCAAATTGCGAAGAAAAATTTCAACATAAAGGAAAACTTCCTACTAATTAATTAGAGGTTTTTCAATATGGAATAGCATTATTCCCAAAGCTTCAGGAGAGAGTACATTGAAGCAGAGGTCAGAACAGCCCAACAAGGATGTGAGAGAAAAATGCTCTACAGGGTAGAAAATTATTTGTATATTTAAGTTTTTATTGTTGTTCTGGTTCCAAAGATCCCTCATCGACTATTTTTCATTCGTAACAACAGATGTGTGTGTGTGTATGTGTGTGTGTGTGTTTTCAGGGTAAATGGAATGCCAACATTTTGTCACGGAAATTATTATTTTCTCCGGAGGTAAGGAGATTTTCTTGGCAAGATCTAGAAGTTAAAGTTCTTCCCAAATTAGAAAATCTAAGAGAACAATGATTGAAGAGAGTCCTTCTAACCAACATTTGAATGTTAAATCGCAGATCCTATGTATTTGTTTAAGAACTGAATTCCTAACGCTACCCCTTTCCCATATACTAGAACACTTAGTCACTCATTTGCTGATCAACAACACCTCTCAGGCAAGAAAGTTTAAAAAAAAAAACCTAAAAAATGTGTAGGGTAGTTGGAAAATGGAATTTGAGAACAAAAGAGAACTAATGGGCTAAATTTCAAAAGGTCTACATAAAATGAATGTAAGCATACTGCCCAGATCATTTACTCTTGGGAAAAAAACACATTCAATTATGGAGAAAAATATATTCAGTTATGAAACAATAAAGTAGCTCATTTAAAAATTAAAGAATTTACTCAGCTTGTTAGTATCATCATTGTCATCATCAACATTATCATCATCATCTAGTATTTGCCTTAACATTTCTTTCAATATTCATTCACTCAATAATTGCTTATGGTATGCCTATTATCTCTGTAATCCAAACTAACTTTAGCTCTGCTAAGATATTCAAATTAACTGCTTTATAGGTAATGAGCAACAAAAGTGACTGGATTAATTCCCACTGTGGTTTATTCAAGAAACTTTTAATTTTTTTAAAGTTGTCTTTTTCTTTACTAAAGTGAACTTAAGCTTTGAAGTAAGAAACACTTGAGTTCCAACCATGGCTTCACTATTTACTAGCGTTAATGTAACCTCTGTGCCTCAGTTTCTTGATATGTAAAATGAGGATTAAATTATCATGAGAGTTGCTAGAGGATTAACGTTAATATAAATGAAGAGCCTATGTTGTGTGTGTGTGTTTGAAAGTTCATACTAGGATTATTTGTAGACAAGAGTTATGAACAGAATAAGAATTCTTATGTATTTTGCAATAGTTCCCTATCAGTCAAGGCCGTTTTGGTGCTCATTTCTTATGTTCTGCACATTTCAGAATGTTAGTAACTGATCAGTGGTTAAGTAAAACATAGATAAGAATATAACTGTTTTCTAGCTCCAATTTTAAACTGAAAACAATATTTTGCTATAAATAAATTAAATTATTTGTATATTTAAGTTTTTATTGTTGTTCTGGTTCCAAAGATCCCTCATCGACTATTTTTCATTCATAACAATTGTGTGTGTGTGTGTGTGTGTGTGTGTGTGTGTGTGTGTGTGTGTTTTAAGGGTAAATGGAATGCCAACCTTTTGTCAAGGAAATTATTATTTTCTCTGGAGGTAAGGAGATTTTCTTGGCAAAAGATTGAGCTTACATTTAGTTTTGGAAACAGACCATTTCCTGGCTGTACAAAGTAAAACATATTTTTTAAAGAACTCTAAAAACTAATAGATACCGAGTTGCTATTTAAGAATTGTGCTTAGTGGTTATATAGAAATATTTCTGAATTAGATATTTGTAACCTTATATTTAAACAGCCATAGTATTAAAACAAAAAGCAAAATACGCTTGATACAAAGCTGCGTCTATAAAACCGTATTTGCTATGTCTAACCTATTGTTATTTTAGTCTTCCTGACTAAAGCTTTATTTATGTTCTTTAAAATAAACTTTAGAAGTTAAGATATAAGAATCTAATTCTAAGGATAGCAGCTAGCATTTATAAGCTCATACAAACCACCATACAACCTAATTTGTCAAGGGTTTGCCCTACATATCTCCATAAACTAAAACAGATGTCCATAAAAATCTAGGTGAATTTCAGTAATATTATTGTAATACCTGGTATATCTACCATCCTCAGAGAATGAGAGGTTGCAAATTAAGTTTTGATAGGTAAAATTTGTCTCTTTTAAGTATTAACATTTTTATCTTAACAACTGGATTAAAATTTCTTTATTAAAAATATATTTCTGCCTTCCTACCTTAAAACAATATCCTGAAAAAAAAAACCTAACCTTTTAAAAAATTTTGATGGCAGAGACTACTTTATGATTATTAGTTATGCTTTTACTGTTTATTAATTTATTCTGTGGAGCTATTTATTCTTATATCAATTGTGATGCTTTTTGATTTATTTTGGCTTTTTATTAAGGTTTTTCTGTGTGTTTGTTTCTTTCCTAGTTTTCTTTCCTATTATTGTATTGCCTGCCTTTAGTTCCCTAATTCCTCCATTTTGATTAGCTCAGAAAACATGTGGTTAAAATTAAATGGTATGTAAGCCAAAAACATTTTTCTTTTAGTAGTCTAGAAATTGAATCTGTAATTTAAATACTGACTTCATTTTGGAAATGCAGTTTATGGTTAGCCATCTATCGTCCTTTCAGGGAATGGTTATTATAATATTTATATGTAATCTATAAATATGTTTCTAAAATTATTTAGATGTAATTTTCTATGCGATATGTAAGGGTCTGATAATTTTGTAAAGCAAGTCCAAATAGACAAACTGATTTAAGTGCTTAGATTGCTCAACCTTATCTTCCAGTCAAGAAGAAAGGGCACTTTTTAGAACTGACACCACTAGCAAAGTAAGAAATGTTTTTCAAAGCTTAATTTCTAATATTTTTGAAGGAATATTTTGTCTAGTGTTTTATATAGACATGTTCAACTAATAAGGCTATTTTGTTCCTTCATAACTCTGTAATTTAGCAGGCTAATAAGCCCTCTTTGAAATTCTTCTGTTTCTTCAATTTCCCTTCAATATTAGCATTGGTTCCTGATATTTTATAGATATCAGTATAGATTTTAGTGAGTTTTGTAGAATTTATATTAGCCCCTCCAATCTTTAGCTGATAACTAGAAATCTATTCCAGCATTAATTTCTTTATGAATGTATAGCAGAACATACACTCATCAATATGACTTTGCTTTGAAAGAACCATAAAAATTAGTTAATGGTGAAGATTGGATAGCTTATTCCTGAATGAAACCAGTTAACTTTGTAGCTAAGTCATTCATTTACAAGAATTAACAAAAGGTTGTCCGAGGACCCATTAATTGCACACAGTAATTCAGAAGTCCAGTTGTAGTACGCAAGAATAGTCAGATAGTATACAAAGTCCATTCTTGGTCACAATGCCAAATCTCTTAGATGTTTTTAATACAAGTAACTGTTTGCCAAGGCCAAAAACATCAGCAGTACAATGAGTTATTTTACATAATAAAGTAAAAATTTCAAGTAAATCACCTTAAGAAATCATCAATAAAAGCTTTATTATCTTCTGTTAGTAGAAACACAAGTACACAGTTTTATACAGCATGAAATTCATGTACATATCTTCTAATAACAGAAGATAATTCATGTAATACAGTCTCACTCTTAGAAAAAATATATTTTATTAATAATGTATTCACTTTTCAAAATAGATTATCTAGGCCTGGTACAGTCGCTCATGCCTGTTAATTCCAGCACTTTGGGAGGCTAAGGAGGGAAGATCACTTGAGCTTAGGAGTTCAAGACCAACCTGGGTGACATAGTGGGACCTCATCTCTATTAAAAACAAAAAAATTGCCCAGGCCTGGTGGTACATGCCTGTAGTCCCAGCTACTTGGGAGGCTGAGGCAGGAGGATCACTGGAACTCAGGAGGTCAAGGCTGCAGTGAGTCATGATCGCACCACTGCACGCCAGCCTGAGTGACAGAGGGAGACCCTATCTCAGAAAAAAATAGATGATCTATTCAAAGATTTGATGTCATCAACACCAAACATTAACTAAGAAAGTAAGTGAAGCCCTCGTGTGTTGTTGACCTGTTCAGGATCAAATTAAGTAGAGTCTTTGGATGGAGAGAGGATGGGCAGAGCGGGTGTGGAGAGCTGAGTGCACAGCAGGCTGAGTGTTTCTGCAGTGCCCACTCTCCGCAGTGTTATCTGAAGACTTTTCTTTGAGGTGTTTTTTTGTTTGTTGTTTTAACTTAATTTTGAGATTTATAAATATAAATCCTAAAAATACTTTTTAAGAAAAATATAAAATTAAGTAGTGGGTTTGGACATTTTTACTGAAGTACTTGTTCCCATATGATTAAATCTAAGACAGAATCCTTTGGAAAAAAATTAATTAAAAAAAACCAAAAACTTGCAGCTCTTCCAGTCAATGACTCGTGGCTTACCTGGTCAACCAGGGAGCTTGCTCCCCAGTGTGAGGAATGCCCAGGATGTCAGGATGACTGTCTTTAGCCAGAATCTAGGCATCCTGAATTGGGAAGAAGGTTGCATGAATAAATCAAAGCTCTTCTCTAACATAAAGAATCCTTGAGTTCCACAACCTGAAAGACTAAAGACCAATGCAAATTCCTAATTTCTAAGCTCTTTTGATTCCTCCACAGTCACTTTTGACTACATTATAGAAGTGAATTTTTTTTTTTTGGCTTATGAACAATGGAAATTTATTTCTCACGGTTCTGGAGACTGGAAGTCTAAGATCAGGGTGCCAGCATGATCGGGTTCTGGTGAGGGCCGTCTTCTGGTTTGCAAACTGCAGACTTCTCCTTGTACTCTCACATCGTCCAAAGAGTGAATGTGTTTTTCAATATTTCAGATGTAAGAAATGGACATTTTTTTTTAATCAAGTTAAGCCAAACTCTGAGCTCTTAGACCAAGCTAGGAGATGAGCCATTTACTTTCAGTGACTTTTCAACGTGCTCTTTCAGGGTTATTCTGGAATCTGAAATCATCACACAGGCACAGAAATTAGAGAATAGCTTCCATCTTCAGTCCACCATGGTCACTGCTGACATCCATGCAGTCCAAATCCTCCCAGTCAGTGTTTCCATATCCTTCCAATGCTCATGAGCTCCAGAGCCTTCATTCTTCAGGTCCAGGGTCTCCAACAACCATACACCATGCTATCAGAGGGACTCTCAGAAGGGGGTCTGAGGTCTATCAAGTCAATCACTTCTCACTGTGTAAATAATGAGCGAGAAGCATCTCCTTATCATTCACACAACCTGCCTTTACTAGAACTCACCCCATTCTTGGGAAGGCCAATCATCTCCCTGTCAAATGGACTAACATATAAATTCCCCAGCTCCTGGCTCCACTTCACAACCCCAGGAGATTATTTTCATTTTTAAGACTCCTCTAGGGGTCCTAAAAAACAAACAACTAAAAAAGGTTACATCCTCCGTGAAAGATAGGGGAGTTGTGGTGCAGAGGAATAGAGAAGTTAGTTGATGCATTGATGGGTGACATATTAGAAAGTCAGACTTACAAAAAATCCACATGGATCTCTATTTTCTGGAATGAGGAAACGGAAAGAAAATGCTTTTTTTTTCTTCCTGTTGGTCCATAATATCAAACAAACAACAGAAACACTAAGTAGTGTTTTTCTTCCTGATGCCCTATTGCTTCTCTGCAGGTAATCACTGTGACCAACCAGGTCACAGGTTCATTCATTCAGTATGTACTGAGTCCTGTGCTGGACTTTGGGGGCACAGCAGGGAGCAAGACGTACACAGTACAGCATCTTCCCTCAGTATCTGTGGGGGATTGGTTCCCCTGCCTGCAGATACCAAAATTTGTGGATGCTCAACTTCTTGATATAAATGGTGTAGTATTTATATATAACTTATACACCTTCTCCCTCCTGTACTTTGTCACCTCTAGATTCCTTATAATACCTAATACAATGTAAATGCTGTGTAAATATTTGTTATACTGTGTTCTTTAGGGATTAATGATAAGGAAAATAAGTCCATATGTGTTCAGTACAGACACAATATTTCCCCCACATATGTTCAGCCACATTTGGTTGAATCCACAGATGTGGAACTCAAGGATACAAAGGCTGTATTTTGCCCCCATAGAAATTAGTCTAGTGGGTGTGTCAGGAAGTAAAAAAGGATAACAAATCATTGTAAATGTGGTAAGTGCTTTGATAGGGATAGTCCCTGCGAGAGGAGTTAGTTTAGGTGGCATTCAAAGAAGGGGTCCAAGGAGGGGATATTTAAGCAAAGGCATGAAGGCTGAGGAGTTAGTCATGTACTGACTGCTAAGCAACTTTCCAGGGAGTGGGACCTGCAGGTAGCAGGAGGCCCTGAAGAGGGACAGGGTTTGGCTGGTCTGAGGAATTGAAGGTAGGTCAGCATAGTTTGAGCCTAAGGAGGAACAGGAAGAGAAATGTACCACGAGGAGGCTAGAGAGGAGACTGGAGCTATCAGGAGGACATTGAAGGCCATGAACAGGAGTATAAATTTCCTTCAAGTCCATAGAAGGCTTTAAGTAAGAGATTATGGAATCTGATTTAAATTTTAAAGATCATTCTGACTGTGGTGTGGAGAATGGTTGGAGGAGAGAGAAGTGCTAAGATGTACACACGGTAGTACACCTGCCACATAGGGAGAGCTCCGTAAATCAAAATGGACTCACCTGTCACTTGTGCCTAGTCCTTGCACCACTCCAGTCCACTTGTCTCTGGGCACCTCCTCCCAACCCAAGCAAGCATGGTGGGCTGGCCTCAGCAGGAAGAGAAGGGAAGGAGGTGGTTCAGGGTTCAGGGTGGGTGTGAAAACATCACCTCTGCATCAATGTACTGACCCATCTCTCCCCTCAAATGCTGCTAGGTGCAGATAGTGAACTGGACTGTGTTGTTTTTGCCCACTGGGGTCAGAGATAAGAGGAAAGTGGCATTTTGCCAGCCCTTTCCAGTTATTCAGGCTGAATCCAGTTTCTGATATTTAAGGAGCCCTTTTGGAAAAAGGAAAATAATCCTCTATCAAATCAACAAAAAATATCTATTTAAAGTCTATTATGTTTAAGTCATTATGTGAGCCCTTTCAAGACATCTACCGTGAGAGGTCATGATTATATTCTTTGACCAAACTCTTATTATAATACAACTCCAAATAACTGCATTTTCAAATGTGAATTATTCATTTGTTTTACAAACACACATAATGCTTATAAATTACTAACTCTCCATGACAACCTTAAGATGCATGTTCTATTGTGCAGACACCAAGGCACAAAGAAGCTTCATAAGCAGGATTCAAGCCATGTAGTCTGTCTCCCAAATCTGTGCTTTTAACTCCTGTACTTTGTTACCTCTCCATTTAAAAATTCTGTTAATGAGAAGGCACTGACTCGTTGTACCAGGTTATTTTAAGTTTAACTTCAAACCCCAAATTCATTCACTTGACCTGCAGAGGGAAATGCTGCAGGGCTCCAGTGTGGTATGGACATGAGTATCAAATGCTGATGGTGACTTTTTTTGTTTGTTTCAAAGGATTATTGGGACTTTGCAGAACTCTGCAGAGTTTTCAGAAGCCTTTCACTGCCGCAAGAATTCCTACATGAATCCAGAAAAGAAATGCCGGGTTTGGTGATCTTCAAAAGAAGCAGTGCAGCCCTCGGCTAGACTTGCCAACACCACAGAAATGGAGAACTCTCTGAGAGAAAATGGGCCCTAGGGGTCACTGTACTGACTCGGGGGTGATTAACAGAGAGGGGAGCATCACAATACAAATAACATTAGGTTGTTCTAGAAAGGGTGTGGAGGGAGGAAGAGGGTCTGAGGTCTGTCAAGTCAATCACTTCTCACTGTGTAAATAATGCTTAATTTCTAAAGATAATATTATTGTTTATTTCTGTTTCTCATATGGTCTACCAATTTGCTGATGTCCCTAGAAAACAATGCAGAACCTTTGAGGTAGACCAGGATTTCGAATCCAAAGGGAAAAGAAGATGTGGAAGAATACAGTTAGGCACCAGAAGAACAGTAGGTGACACTATAGTTTCAAGCACATTGCCTAACTACTAGTTTTTACTTTTATTTGCAACATTTACAGTCCTTCAAAACCCTTCCAAAGAATTCTTATACACATTGGGGCCTTGGAGCTTATACAGTTTTAAACTCATTTTTGCCATACGTCAGTTATTCATTCTGTGATCATTTATTTGAAGCACTCTTAGAGCAAAAAATGAATGTCTAAAATTGTTTTTTGTTGTACCTGCTTTGACTGATACTGAGATTCTTAAGGCTTCCTGCAATTTTCTAAGCAATTTCTTGCTCTCTCTATCTCTCAAAACTTGGTATTTTTAAGAGATTTATATAAATGTAAAAATAATAATTTTTATATTTAATTATTAACTACATTTATGAGTAACTATTATTACAGGTAATCAATGAATATTGAAGTTTCAGCTTAAAATAAATAGTTGTGAACCAGGATCTGTAAAGTGATATGCAGATGAAAATTTGAGACTATTTAAACTTATAAATCATATTGATGAAAAGCTTGAAGCACAAACTTTAGGGTAAAAATTGCCATTGGACAGTTGTCTAGAGATATATGTACTTGTGGTTTTCAAATTGGACTTTCAAAACTAAATCTGTCCCTTAGAGTATGTCTGATAAAAGGGCAAATCTGCATCTATGTAGCTCTGCGTCTCCTGTCTTTTCAGGTTTGTCATCAGATGGAAATATTTTGATAATAAATTGAAATTGTGAACTCATTACTCCCTAAGACTTTGTGACAGCTGTGTAACTTTAGAAGTGCATTTCTGAATAGAAATGGACCTTCTAGAATTCTAAGTCACGAAGAGTTCTGGAAAAGAACTGTTTAGTGTTTGATAGGAATTCATCTTTTGAGGCTTCTATTCCTCTCTTTTGCTGTTCTATTGACTATTTTAGTTTATTACCAGATTAAGATTTTACAAAAGAGGTGCACTTCCAAAATTCTTACTTTTCCTAACAAAAGATGAAAGCAGGGCTTTTCTATCTAAATAATGAGTATTAGTTCCCTGCCTCTTGAAAAATGCCCATTTGCCTTTAAAAAAAAGTTACAGAAATACTATAACATAGGTATGTAAATTGCATAAAGCATAAGTATACAGTTCAATAAACTTAACTTTAACTGAACAATGACCCTGTAGCCAGCACCTGTAAGAAACAGAGCAGTACTAGCACTCTAGAAGCACCTCCTTGTCACTTTATTTCTCCCAGAACGATAACTATCCTGACTTCTAATATTCACTAGCTTTGCCTGGTTTTGTCTTTTATACAGATAGAATCAATCAGTATGTATTCTTTCGTGCCTGGCTTCTTTCTCTCAGCCTTAACATTTGTGAGATTCCTCTGTATTGTTGTGCTGATTGTGGATCTCATTCTCATTGCAGAATAATGTTCTATTGTGAGACTTATTACAATTTGTTCGTCCTATTTTTGATGGGCACTTCAGAACTTTCCAGTTTGGCGCTATTACAAATAGTGCAACTATGAATGTACTGCTTGTTACCATCTTACTTGAGCCTTCAATGGACTTATTTCTTCAAGTCCTTCCAAATAGTATTATAAGCATTGAAATTATAGTTTCAGGCCAACTGTGGATACCCTTACCCTTTCCTCCTTTATCACAACCACCATTATAATGGGTAATTTCAAGTATACTTATATCTATATTTCCTTAAAGTAAATTTAAAACTTACCCAAGTGATATTTGTAGTTGAAGTAATAGGAGCTTCCAGCTCTAATAAAACAGCTATCTCTTAACTTATTTTATTTCCATCATGTCAGAGCAGGTGAAGAGCCAGAAGTGAAGAGTGACTAGTACAAATCATAAAAAGCCACTAGACTCTTCACTGTTAGCTTTTTAAAACATCAGGCTCGCATCCCTATGGAGGAACAACTCTCCGGTGCCTGGATCTCCTCTGTCTATAAATATAAGATTTTCTGGGCCTAAAGGATAGATCAAACTCAAAATAGCAATATCTCCCTATCCCTAACACATCCAGACATCGTGAATTTTACATGGTACTCTTGTTGAATTCTACAGGGCCTTCTGATGTCTCTAAAACACTACCTATTCTTTAGAGTTGTCACATCAGATAAGACATATCTCTAATCCCATCCATAAATGCAGTTCTACTGTGGCTGAGTTCTGGTCAAAGAAAGAAGGTTTAGAAGTTGAGACACAAAGGATTGGGAGCTGATGAAACTCACAAATGACAGTAGGAAGAAGCTCTCGACAATACCTGTTGGGAAGGAGTCTGCCTCCATGCCAGTGTTCGAGTGGATTGTAGGTGCAAAGTGGAAAGGATGCTGTCCAAAGAAAACAGTCCTTGTTCCAGCCCTATTCTGCCACTCCTGACAGGGTGACCTTGGGTATTTGCTGTATTCTTTTGGGCCTCTGCTTCTCTCACCTAAAAAACAAGAGAACTAGATTATATCAGTGGTTCTCAGCAAGAGAAGGAGTATGTGTCCAGTGCTGCCTTCCCATGAATCTGTCTCCCAGTTATGAATCAGTGGGCAGGATAATCTGAAAACTCCCATTTAAGTGTCTGAGTCGAGTTAGACAAAATTTTAGTCCAAATAACAAGTACCAAAGTTTTATCAAGTTTGGGTCTGTGCTGCTGTTACTATTAACCATTTAAGTGGGGCAAAACCTTGCTAATTTTCTCAAAAGCATTTATCATTCCTGTTGCCACAGATGGAGTACTCAAACTAAAAGATATTTGTTACTTTGGAAAGAAGAAAGACTCTATTCTCAAAGTTTGCTAATCAGAAATTTTTATCAGTTTCAAGTCTCAAAAATACAAAATAAAAACAAACATTTTTAATACTATTGCTTTTATGCCTAGTCAACTCTGTTCCAAACTGCCAACTCCTGTGTAAATCTCTACCCCATTTATGTCTTGAAAAAATATTAAGATTAAATGGAGCTTTTATCTCTGTAATCTTGTACTTCCCGCTAGCTTCAAATTGAATTTTTAGAAAATGAATGATACAAACTTCGTATTCAATATGTCCTTGTTTTCCCCACCCTTTTTCAGAGATCACCATGATTTTCTGATTGGATTTTTTTTCAAAAGTTAAGTGAAATGGCCATCAAATGTTATAGGGAGTCACTAGCATAATCAGATGACTTAGGCAAAAGCCAAAAGTAAGTGTCTTTGTCCACAGTCTCTAGGCTGAAGAAGTTGACCATTTGGTTGGTCAGGTGGAGAGAGGAGTCACATCTGACTGGTGTCAAAGTGGCACATGTTTATCTCATTCTAATCTTTTATCTAACAATGTTTTCTTAATTTCTGCTTCTTTGTATTTTGCATTTCCTCTAAAACAGTGAGAAACACTACTTTCATTTTCAACCTCACAGACAAAATGTTGTGTTTCTGTTTTGCTTGACAAAACAGATCTTCTCAGTTGTACAAAGGAAGTCTGGCAGGAAAATAATCATTGGCTCTTGCCAGAAATAATGATGAGTTTCCAACTTGGGAAGTATAGAAAGACTGGAAAGCCTCATGTTTATGATAAATTTTTATACTCTAGATTTTCCTTCTACTCAGAAACTAACAATTTTGCAGGTATTAGGCATACTAGCATCCCATTTCACTCTTATAAATACACTTGATAGAATCTGCAACCTGACATTTATGCTATATCCAGGAAGACAAATGGAGTCAAGTATCTATATTATCGTTTTTCCTTGGTGTAAATCCTTCTTACGTGCTATGAATGCTCTATGTCCTCTGACATACTGCATCAGAGATGTAATGCTAAGACGTATCACAGCTTTATAATACCAAAGAAATAGGGATTCAAACACTAACTAGGGCTGGGTGCAATGCCTCACACCTGTAATCCTAGCACTTTGGGAGTCTGAAGCAGGAAGATTGCTTGAGCCCAGGAGTTGGAGACTAGCATGGGTAACACAAGGAGACCCTATCTCTACAAAAAGTAAAATACAAAATTAGTCAGGCATAGTGGCACATGCCTGTGGCCCCAGCTACTCAAGAGGCTGAGGTGGAAGGATCACTTAAGCCCAGAAGGTCAAAGCTATAATGAGCCGTGATTATGCCACTGCACTCCAGCCTAGGCAACAGAGCAATACTGTCTCAAAAAAGAGCCAGAAAACCTAACCAGCAGAAAATCTTTAGATGTAGTAAGTGAAAATACAAAAAGGGCACAATGTTGAGTATGCATTATCATATCAACTATGTTAAATATTATTCCATAGAAAAAGAGTTGGAAGAATATATGCCAAAAATTAACCAGGGCTATCTCTGGGTGGTAGTATTATAAGTGGTTCTTATTTTCCTTTTTTGGTTTTCTACATTTTAAGTTTTTCTGTAATAGGAAAATTTTACTCCTAAAAAGTCATTTTAAAAATGTTATTTGGAAGGAAAAAGAAAAGGAATATGAAAGGGAGGGGAGTGAGGGGGAAATTGACCCAAAAAGAAAAATAAAGCTTCCCTGAATAAAAGGGTTGTTCATTCTTTAAGGACCTATTCAATTTGATGTCTCAGGCAACTTAGACCCAAGGAACCTGGTGAAGTAGATTTTGTTCAAGAGCTTGCTGCCCCCAGGACAGGCCAGATCTGTTTATAAAGTAACTTTGACACACACTGTATGACAGAATGGAGGAAGTTGCTGGACCTTCCTCTGAGACTTAAAGTGCCTCTGTGAGAACAAAGCCTGTAATCTAGAGGAGGTTTTGAGCTTTTTCTAAAAATGCTAAAAGGTTGACTGATCCACCACCTTCTCCCACCTGGTCCTTCACACCTCCCCAGTGCGCCCAAAACCCCAGCATTTGCCAACCCCTGACCCAGATGAGGACACAGTGTATGGTTGTGAAACACAAACCGGTAGATTATGCAGTAATTAGATCTCAATGCTTCACCTGGTAGGCACCACGATTCACCTGGTGGTCAGCTGCTAAAATTTAGACGTTGAATAGGGAGGAAACAATGGGATACAGCTAATCCCAGGTGACTCACTGCTTAAATATGCTTACATTTGATAAGACTTTAGTTGCAAATGTGAAAGTCAAAATCACGCTAAATAAGCCAAAACTAGAGTTTTTTTGACCCGCCTTACCAAATATGGGGTGAGCGTGAGTAACTGGGCCTTCTTTTCCTGTCTACTTTATTGTTGCAGACTTGCTTTCTCTAAAGTCAAGTCATGATGGTCAGTCACACTCAGGCTCAGAGATTCTCCATTTCCTCTCCAAGAGAAGGACAGATTTCTTATCACAGTACACATTTGACAAATCCTAGAGAAAAACCGATTGGCTTATTTTGGAAACATGGCCACCCCTGTGGATAATGCATGAGGAATTGGGGAGGTTGTAGAAATTATAATCTTTCATCTCCTATGGAGCCAAAGGAGGACAATTTCTCAAAAGAAGAAAAGCACCATTCCAAGAAGAAGAAGAGGAAGAAGAAGCAGCAGAAAAGAAGAAGAAGAAAAAGACATTAAAAACACCAGTAATTACCAGATAATTCTCAAAAGCTTCACAAAACATTTTGGGTTGGACTATATTGTGCATATTACTCTTAGAATAAATGTTATCTTTTCATTTTGTTTAATCAAAAAGAAGACATTATACCATTTAGTTAGATTTAATATTTAAGAAAATGAAGTTATTAATAAAGAAGAGTGAGAAGGAAGAGCAATGATACTATTTATTGTGAGCTGGGCACATAATTTAGGTTGTTTGCATAAAGTGTTCATTTAATATAGCTAACCTGTGAGGTTAATGTTAGTACTCCTATTTCTTTCCTTTTTTTTTTTTTTTTTTTTTTTTGAGACGGAATTTTGCTCTTTGCCCCAGGCTGGAGTGCAATAGCAGGATCTCGGCTCACTGCAACCTCCGCCTTCTGGTTTCAAGCGATTCTCCTGCCTCAGCCTCCTGAGTAGCTGGGATTACAGGCGCCCACCACCAAGCCTGGCTAATTTTTGTATTTTTAGTAGAGACATGGTTTCACCATGTTGGCCAGGATGGTCTTGAACTCCTGACTTCGTGATCTCAAAGTTCTGGGATTACAGGCGTGAGCCACTCTGCCCAGCCAGTACCCCTGTTTCGTGGATGGTGAATTTAAGTTTCGGAGAGTTTAACTGATATATCCAGATTCACACAGAAAATGACAAGACCAGGGACGAAACCAAGTTATATTGAAGTGCAAAGTCTATGTAAATTTACTATCAAATCTGTACCTCACTATAAAATGCACTTAATCCTATCAAAATCAACTCATTGGCTGGGCACGGTGGCTCACGCCTGTAATCCCAGCACTTTGAGATCACGAAGTCAGGAGTTCAAGACCATCCTGGCCAACATGGTGAAACCATGTCTCTACTAAAAACACAAAATTAGCCGGGCATGGTGGCCAGCACCTGTAGTCCCAGCTACTCTGGAAGCTGAGGCAGGAGAATGGCGTGAACCCAGGAGGCAGAGCATGCAGTGAGCCAAGATTGTGCCACTGCACTCCAGCCTGGGTGACAGAGCAAGACTCCGTTTAAGGAAAAAAAAAAAAAATCAACTGATTACTTATAGCTAATAAAAAGTAGTATATTTTTAAATTTCTTTATTACTTATAGTCTCCTATTTTAAAAGAAATAATACATATTAAGTATTTTAAGTAATTATATCAATAAACATTTATTAATCATCTTATATGTTCAAGATACTATATTGGAAACACAAAATTAGGAAAGAAAAGCAAGATAAAGCAATATTGTTTAGCCAGTACTGTACTTCTCTACTACATGTGCTCACTTATTCATTGATGAAACATTGAGCATTATTTATGTGTAGTGCACTATACTAGATCCATTAGAAGATAAATGAAAACAATTGTCTTTTAATATAGTAGACACACTAAAATTGTACACAAACATATTACACAGCTAAACATATGGTATGCCAAGAGATATAGAGAAAACAAAATTTGAAAATTGAGAATTTCCTTTCCTATCATGGTGAAAACATCCTGGATGGGATAGAATGTAACTTGCATTTGACAATATGGCTGGGATTTTGGCAATTAAAGCAGAACATAAGGAAATATTTTGGCCCAAGAGTATCTCACCTGCAAGATTAGACAACAAAATAGTAAGAATCCCACAATTACTCTGTAGCAGTGCTAACTCTGAAAGAACATAGCAATGGGACCTATGCACTCTGAGTCTGTTGACACAGTTATTCATTATTTACAGTTGCCTTTTTGATGCCTGTACCAAGAAAAGCCTTCCTTATGTATTTGAACATCTTATGCTACTCTCAAAGTTTATTCATGATCATTCTACTGTGAAAGATGCCTTGAGCATTTCTTGGCATTTTGCTAGAAGCGCGATAGGATAACATTTCATCCTATTCCTGAGAATGTAGAACTCTCCTTTTATTTCAGCCCTGTTGCTAATTCATTGCACTGAGTAAATAACTAACTTCTCTGCATTTCTATTGTCTCAGAATTAAAATCATAGTTAGGATGAAGGCCTTGTGAAAATCATAAGGCAGACAGGTAGCATTTTGCAAACCACACTTTTTGAGAATGGTGAGAGATATCAGAGTGCACAGGAACTAGAGAACAGTGTTGTGAAACATCTGAATCCAGAGAGAGTCAGACAGACCCAGGGACACAGAAGGTCAAAGCAAAGGCCCTCCAAATACCTATAAGCATTTGACTCCTCAATTTCCTCCTCTGCAAAATGGCCATAATTACTTGCACCTCTTTGGGAACGATACTGTACCGGTTGCCAACGAATTATATTTGCAACTGCATTAAAATTTAAGACCTTTATTCTTACCTCTGACTTTTCCCTGGCATTAATTAAGCTCTATGGATCTGTAAAAATCAGGGCTTTTGGCTAAAAGACCAGGATTTTATTTTTTGTCTTTTTACCATATTATCTTTCATGTTGCTTTCAGGAATCACTTGCTTGATCCCTTTTGAATCATTTTTCTCACTAGACACTCTTGAAACAGAAAAGGCACAAAAAGTGCAATCCTTTAAATAGTAAGAGATTTCTTCAAAAGTTAAAAAAGAGAAAGCAGGAACATACTCAAAACAAAATTGAAGTGGTTTTTGTTTTCTTTTTTTTTTTAATTTGAGATGGAGTCTTGCTCTGTCACCCAGGCTGGAGTACAGTGTTGCAATCTTGGCTCACTGCAACCTCTGCCTTCCGGGTTCAAGCAATTCTTCTGCTTCACCCTCAGCTAGGATTACAGATATGCACCATCATACCCGGCTAATTTTTGTATTTTTAGTAGAGACAGGTTTTCACTATGTTGGCCAGGCTGGGTCTCAAACTCCTGACCTCAAGCGATCTGCCCGCCTCGGCCTTCCAAAGTGTTGGGATTACAGGTGTAAGCCAAGCACCTGGTCCAAAATTGAAGTTTTGAGCAAGATGCTAATTTTGGGGCAAAGAGTTTATAGCATTATGCAGATATCTTCACTTTGCTCAAAAAATGTCATTGGCCCAGAGACCTTAGGAAAGCCATTTAACTCCTTTGAAACTTAGTTTGCTCAGAAAGGAACTATGAAAATGTAAACACATTTTTGCCATTTAGGTGTGTTGTAGGCAGAGTAATGATCCCCCAAGGATGTTCATGTGCTAATTCCCAAAAGTTATGAATATGTCAGAGTATATTGCAAAGGGGAACTAAAGGTTGCAGATGGAATAAGGTTGCTAATCAGCTGGCATTAAGAAGATGAGAGTAGGCTGGATTATGCAGGTGGATAATAACCCAATGTAATAAGGGTTCTCAAAAGTGGAAGAGGTAAGCAGAAGAGCAAGTCAGAAGTGATGTGATGTGAGAAGGGCTTGACCTGCTCTGGCTGACGTTGAGGATAGAGAAGAAGGGTCACAGGCCAAGGAATAAAGACAGCTTGTAGAGGCTGAAAAAGGCAAGGAAATTGATTCTCTTCTGGAGCCCACAGAAAGGACCACAGTCCTTCTGACACCACTGTTTTGGCTCAGTGAGACCACGTCAGATTTCTGACCTACGGAACTGTAAGATAAGTTTGTGTTGTTGGGGACCACTAAGTTTATGGTAATTTGTTACAGCAGCTATAGAAAACACATAGTATAAGTAATTATTTGGCAAATAATACTTCAGAATTATTTAAACATTTTGAAAAGAATTCTAATCTCACATATTCTGGTGGTAAAGTATATGCAACTATAAAAATTTTATCTCAAACTACTTACTGTTCTTCACTTAGCTGTTTTTAAATGGTGACTATAGGGATACAACATCAATTTGAGATCACTAGAGATGAGTTGGTATTATTTTAAATTAAAATTAGTGGTCATAATTGATTCACTCATTCAAAGACTAAAACATTGGTCTTTATAAAGTAAACATAATTCATCATACAGAGAGGTTAGGTATTTGGCAGTTAACAAGCCTTGCCTATCACCCACCTTTCGTCCCAGCATGCAAACTAATTAACCACTGAGAGGACTTTCCCTGTATAAGCACTAATATGTCAGGAAAATATTTATGGCTTTATCCACTAAAGTAACTAAAATATAAATTGTTTAGGCAAAGCTTTGAGAAAATAGAAACTCGGGACCATAGAAATACTAATCATAAGGCAGCCTTCAGATTTTACTTCACTTGGCACACTGTATTTTCCTGAAAGTTATTTATATGTATTATTTTTACCATAGGCAAGCTAATAATGAATTGCTCTGTTCTAAGGAACTTCAGCACTTCAACTTTAAAGAGCATGTCATTAAAAAGATATATATATTCCAAGTGCTTAAACATTATGAATAAAGAAGGATGGTCACACTGGCAAGTGTGTGCTGTCCCTGCAACAACATAAAGAACGTTGCTGGTTTTTAAGTGTACAGCATCTGTAAGTTCTATATTTACATTGCTCAGGGCTTCCTCAACCTTTGAGTTCTGCAGATAGCAAAGCCCAGCCCACAATGTGCCGGAGCCAGCCTCAACAGTTCATGAGAGCTGATTGCTAAATTTTCAGAAATCCCATGAGCTAGTCGATGTCATACTGGTAGCTTGAAATCAGCCAACACTGTAAGTCAGGTTTGGTTGGCTTATTTTTCCTGGAGAATCAGCTGTTCAGCATTTGCACTTTACAAAGGCAATTTACAGTCCAGGAAGTGAAACCAGGGTCATCATCTAAAGCCTACACAATATAGGGGACTTCTTATCTTAGTTAGAGTAGACTTGCATATTTGTAGCTTTTCAGACAGATGGCTAAAATTTTCTTATTCTTACAAAATTGGTATGCTAAAGGAACTTTCCAACAGATGAAAGTCAAGTATCTTGAGGAAGAGGTGCCTTTTTCTACTTCACACAATGGCAATGTGTGTTAATGCTAACCTGAGGGGTTAACCTAAGTCAGTGCTAAAGACTGAATGTTTATGTCCCCCAAATTCATGTGAAACCTAATTCTTAAAGAGGCAATATTATAAGGTGGCACCTTTGGGAGGTGATTAGATCAAGAGAGTGGAACCTCCATGTTTGAGATGACTGTCCTTGTAAAAGAGACCCCAGAGAGATCCCTGGCCCTTTCTGCCATGTGAAAAAACAGTGAAAAGACAGCCATCCATGAATCAGGATGAAGGTCCTCACCAGACACTGAATCTACTGGTGCTGTGATCTTGGACTTTCCAGCCTCCAGAACTGTGAGAAATTTCTGTTGTTTCTAAGATACTTAGTCTACAATTTTCTGTAGTAGTAGCCTGAACTGACTTAAGATTATCAGAATAAATAGAATATGATATAGGATTCAATAATGATGGAAGTGATGAATTACATTTACCTATGAATATTTGCAAAGTCTTTAGTAAAATGTGTCATTGAGGTAGGTTTTAAAGATGGACAGGTTTTTTTTCCCAAGAGTGAATGGTAGGATGGGAATTCCAAGAGAAGAATACAACCTGAATCAACATTCGCAATTGGGTCAGTTCTTCGAGTCAGTCAGGTTATCCCAAACTAACCAGATAAAAGAGTTATTTTTCAAGGTAGTTCAGAGCCAAACTGGGGGCATCTATAATTCAAACTAAGAAGTTTTAATTTTGGAAGCGCATTTGAAATTTTAAAGCCATATTTTCTGCCAAAAAGAGGATTGCACTAACATGAAAATAGAGACCTGGTAGACAACACAAGAGCAGACTTCATGTCTGTTTTTTCACCATTGAAACTTCAGGACTTGTTACAGCACCAAGCATATTTTAGCACTCTTTCTTTTTTTCTGTTTGGGAACTAAAAGGTGAGTTTATGCCATTGTCCTTAATGATTTTACCACAAAACACACCTGTTGAAATATCTTCAGCATATCCAACTAAGCCAACCCCCGAACCATCTCTTGAGTCATTTTATAAAATGATTTTTGTATCCTTTCCTCTGATAAAACATCTTGCCAGATTAAAATGCTAAGAAACAAAATTAATGATAAGAACATAATTAGAAAAATTGTTGACAAAAGGCTAGAACACGAGAAACTTGGTTAATAGTATGGTTCTCATTCTGTCACAGAGCTGTGAATCAGCAGTAGCAAATGGTACTCAAAGTGAGATCAAGGCAGAAAAGAAACTGAAGTTGAATGAAATGAGATGCTTTCGTGAAGAGGCCTATTTTATTTCAGCCTCAAGATTGCCTGTTCCTGAATAGAAAGGGTGCTACACTGGCACCCTTCCCTCCTCTGGGAATCCTGGCAAATCAGTGACAGGACAAGTGTGGTGGGGCAGTAAGGATAACTGGCTTGAATCTCTACCTGATGAGGACTCAAGCACTAGATGAAACAGATCAAGAGCACTAACTGTGAGGTCCGTATTTATAAAACGATAAACAGAGATGGTAGAGAAAGTGTCACTGTATATGTCAAACAATCTATCTTAACTCGCATCATCATGTAGAGACAAATTCCAGACCCTCTTAAGCTCCTCTCAAATACTTTTGAGTCCTACATGGCCCACACGTAAGTCCCATATCAAACCAAGTTTAGGGCCCTTGACTGCTAAAGAATTCCCTGCTTCCCAGCTCCAGTCTTCTGCAAAGATTTCCTCTGTCAATGCCAATTCCTAATGCAGCAGTTATGCTCCAGTGCCCACAAAGGGGCCCACTGCTGCCAATCTACACCAAAGGGACAGCCACAGCTACCTGTCCCTGGTGATATATCTCTGAGCATGCTGATGCCAGACATTGATGGCATTGTCATCTGACCCAAGGGCACTATCTCTTGTTACTGCCAAAGATGCCAGCATAGAATCTTTCCATTGCATCAACTACTAGATTATTGAAATCTCATGTTCCCACATCTGACGGCTTTTTATGGGGGGAGGGGAATATATCTCTGTCTATCATGTTTCTGTTTGCTGACTTCTTCACGTAGGACTCAAATTTGAACTTATGGTGACATTCCAAGTGACAGACAATGCAGTGAGCTTAGAATCTTTTCCTTCCCAAATCAAACTTTTGAATTTCAACTCACTTCTCTTAGGTTAAATTATCTCCTATGAGGCTCCTCACTTCATTCTAAAATTCCCACTGAGATGCCTCAGCCCCTAGACAGGGCTGATACTCAGCTGGTACATGCCTAGGTAGGTGTGCCATCTGTCCACAGCTGGCGCCTATTCTGATTGACTGGTGTTAAATATTCTGGCTAGTTGCCTATCTCCAGGCCTACCTCAGCCCTAGGGTAAACACAGTGGAGGCTCACAGAATCGTACTTTTAAAAATATCAGAGGAAAATGTTTTCCATGCCTTAGTTTCTTAATACTGAGAAAAATATGATTGCTACATCATATTAAAGGTATTGATTGTTATTTGAGGAGACGACAGTGCTTCTCACTTACAGATGAATACACTGCAGTATAGTACAGAATATGACAAAACGGATTCCTTCTGATACTGAAGCATGACCTGAAGGTCCCAAAGTGGTTTGTCAGGTAAAAACTACTAATTGTGTCTCAGCATCCATTCTCTTTTTTTTTTTTTCCATCACAGAATTCCCCAGTTTTATCTGAGCACATAGCCAACCTGGCTAGAGACTTCATTTTCCAGCCAGGAGTGGACATGTGATTAGAATAGAATATGAGGTGAAGCGATATATACTACCTGGGTCACATCATTTAGAAATGAAGTTACTTGAACTGCAAGGTGCAGTCTGGACTTGACAAATGTGGTGCTGATGAGCCAGCCTCAAGCTGGGATAGTAAAGTAACAAGATAGAAAACACCTGGGTCACTGGTCACTCTCACTGTTGACCTATTCTGGACTGTCGAGAGAGAAATACACTCCTGTCTTGTATGAGTTTGACTTGTTAACTTTGAGTTTTTTGTTTTTGTTTTTTTGGTGGAGGAGGAATGTCTCTTTGTTACAGCAACATAGTCTGTGTGCTGACAAATGCAAAGAGCTATCAGTCTCTGGAAGAAGTAAACAAATGTTTAAATATGTGTATAGGAATGACCAGAGAAATGCATGATGGAACTCCAGGGACTGTGTAGTCATCATGGAAATAACATTTATTGGGTAGAAAAACTGTAGGCTTAAACTTTAGATGTTAAATGCTAAAAGTTAGATGCTAAATGACATTCTGGAAATCTACTCAATTCAGGGTTTAAAGACAAAAGAGAATTATGTTACAATCATTTCCTAATGATGTCCTCTGTAGCCACTTCTCTCATATGACCTTCCAGCCAATCATAGGAGAATGAATGAATGAGTTACATTTTTAAAGTTGTTGGATTTGTTGGGGGCAATTAATACTGGCTACTAAAACACACACTCCCAAAATTTAAAAACAAAATAAAAGTTTTGTTCTCCCTCACACAAAGTCCTATGCAACTAGGCAGGTTTCCTGGAAGGCTCTTCTCTAACCTGTGACTCCACTATCTGGGCTCCTTCTAGTTTTTTTGTTTTTAAAACAGGATCTCACTCTGTTACCTAGGCTGGAGTGCAGTGGCATGATAACGGCTCACTGCAGCCTCAACACCCAGGGCTCAAGCAATCCTCCTACCTAACCCCCAAGTAGCTAGGGCCACAGGCACATGCCACCACACCTGGGTAATTTTTAATTTTTTCTAGAGATAGTTTTCCCTGTGTTACCAAGGCTGGTCTCAAACTCCTGAGCTCAAACAATCCTCCTCCGCTGGCCTCCCAGAACTCTGGGATTACAGGTGTGAGCCACCATGCCCACCTTCTAGTATTTTTACTTACCATCTTGAAATTATTTTCTTCCCAACATGTCAGTGGAGGGAGGCGGTAGAGAGGGAGCCTGGGGAAGACACAGAGCACATTGAGCCTGAACCTGCAAGCGAGGGCCCAAATTTTCACATGATTTCATTGATCAGAACTAGTCACGTTCAAGACTGGGAAATGCAGAGAGTTCATAAATATTCATAAATGTTCTGTCTCTTCCACAGCAGTTATTTTGCCTGCTCTAAAAAGCAACATCCTTAAACATTGGTTGTAATTTATTGTCCTTTTAACTGCTGCTCTCTGCACTTCTGCACTGCAGTTCTGTAACTGCTGCTCTCTGCGGTTAAGTACGCCTTAAGTGTAGTGTCTAACATATGCCAGAGTTAGGAAGGATCCAGAGCAGTCCTCATTCTGCAATGTTGGTCCTAACTTTATGAGAGTTAAGAGATTAAAATTTATTTTCTCATTACATTTGAGATCCTTGGTGAAATGCTAAAATTGCATTCTTAGTTCCAACCCAGAGTTTAGTTGGCCTTATCAAGATATAGCTATAAACTGTTGTATGATGGGCCAGGAGATAGATGTGTGCACTCACTCAGGCTGTGTGTCCTTAACTGGCTGAGCAGATTTGGGAGAGTCACCCTCTCTGGACTCCGTGTCCTTATCTGGGAGCCAATAAGCCAGCAAAACACTGAAACTAGAGAGGATGGATTGGAATTAGATGATTCCTGAGGTGTCTGTCCCACCTAACAGTCAGTGGATCTCTAATTTTAAATTTTACGTCTTAGAAACCAGGGCTTTTGAAGAGCTTTCTAATACCTTGTACATTTTTACTTTCAGATGCTCTATCCTATTTCATATTAAACATTGAAATGTACACAGATCCCACATGAAGTATGGTTTATGTATAACTATACAAAAGTTTTCATATGTTGGAGCCAACAACCTTTTCAAGTCTAAACTTTTTTACTGATCTTAACACTCTGCCTAGAGGGCTTAATGATACATTAATCCTCCAAAGAACCATTCTACAGATTCTCACAAAATGGGTTTCAGTACAGCTCAGTGTGTTCCACAGTGCAGAACTCCTACGAAATGAAACAGATGTTAAAACACTTTATCCCTAAGAAGCAGTGACCACACAAGTCACTACCCCCTCACTTGGGAAAACAAGAGAGCTGGAACAAGGATTGGCAGAAAGGGCAACCTAATGTGACAAATAGATCCAAAGCTATTTGAGCAATGTGGGCCCACAGCCTGATGGCTCATACACACTCTCAGAACATGATCGTGGAGAAACTGGGTGTGTTTAAAACAGTTTAAAGATCTGAAAGGAAATTTTATATTGTGTGAGAACATTATTTACAGTAGTTGAGCTGCAAGAAAATGGGAAGCAGATACCATAAAAATTAAAAATTGCCTGGGTTATTAGCCTAAATGGTCTCTGATCTGAACAAATTCAGCAAGTTGAACACTTCCTAGCAAAGTTTAGGCAGCTTGTTCAATCAATATGCCACACTACCCTTCCAGAGAGAATTGTTGCTAACGTTTAGATTGGCTGTATTACCCAGAAGGGCAATCCAGCTGGAGACATTACTGAGGGACTTGTGAAAAGAGCAACACTTCTTCAAAAGGACTTTCTCTCCAGGAACCTTCTGCCTCTGAGCAGAGAACAGGAGAATCATGGCCTGTAAAGCTGCCTCAGCCTAGCCAGGCAAGTACCCGCTTACACTGTTCCCTTCCTAGGATTCTACCTCTTCCCTGATGAGTCATCTTGGGGTCAGTCAGTGCAGATAATCTGAACTGATGAAGACTTTGACAATCCAAGAAATTCTTGTTAATAGGCTTACTGACATGCAGTGTCAAAATAAGATCACATTTGTGGCCATGCAGTCTTCCAAAACGTCTCCCACCACTGGCTAATCTGGTGGCTAACAGGCTTACGTATCACTTAGGTCTTCAAAAGGAAGACAGAGACTGCTTCTATCTTGACACTAATAAAACTGGGTATTTATGCAATAAATGCCGGCAAGATACCAGCTTTGTTAAAAAATATAAAACAGACATAATAATCCCTTTGTTTGTCTGAATGCCTGTGGCTTATGAACCCTGAAGAACAAACTTAGAATTACTTGACATTCCCAGTTTTGAACATTATGACTTTTTTTTTAACTCTAAGATCACAAATAAACTTGTCATGTAAGGCCAGTATTAAAAATTAGTGAAAAATATTTAAAAACCATGGCTCATTCTGAAATCAACTGCATTTGGCAAGTATCTCACTAATTACAAACTTTTGTAATTTGGAGTTAGGCCAAGCCATTAAGATAGTCTATACAAAACAGTCCAGGCTAATAAAGTAGCCCAAAAGTTAAGATGAACCCAAAATGAGGAGACCAGTTGCCTAACACTTGGTAGGTAATAAAAACTGAAATCAAGTGGTAAGAATAGTCAGAGGAATGGTTGAAGCATGTAAAGATGACTATTTACAGACAACGAAGGAACCCTGCAAAAAAGGGAAAGAATTCAAGTTTCCTGAGCTAATGAAGTCTATTTCAAACAATTCAAGTATAAATCACAGAAAATCTTAGCACCAATACTTAACTTGAATTTGATGGAGGTAGGTAAAAGTAGAAACTCTATGCCCCATTTATAAGTATACATGGAAAAACTGACGATTAAAAATGTAAATAATCTTACCGTTATTTTTTTTACTAACAACTTCAAAAGGAAATAAAACAGAATTGGAAGGAAGGAGGTCTGTCCTGAAAAAAAACATGACCTTGAGCAAGTTCTTCAACTTCACATGCTTCCATTTCTCATCTACATTGAGGGACTGAGACTAGATGATGTCTAAAATCTGTTCCAGCTCTAACCCTGTTTTTCACGAAAACACTTTCGAAGCCTCAGCATACTAAATAAAGGGAGCGATATGTTACTGTGAAGAATAAGAACAAGAGCCTGAGGGGAGCACATGCTTGCTTTATTTCTTACCATTGAATTAGGTCCACCATGCCTAAATTCAATGCTCTCTCCTAATTTCCATAACAGGGCATTGTTACTCATGCCTGCTAAACAACATGGCTGCCTTCAGGATATTGTACAAACTCCCCTACTCATTTTTCAATGTGCTCTGCTTTGAGGTGTATTTTTCATGGGATACCCACAACAAAAACATTTACCTTTGCCTTATCACAATAATTATGGTTTAAGGAGCAAAGTTGTTTTTTTTTTTTTTTTTTTTTCTCCATCAGGACCAGTTCTAAGGCATTTAATGAAGTGGGTCCTTGGAGCCTTACCCTCTTTGCCCATAGCTTTGATAGCATCCTTTCCTCAAGTTCCCTACCTTTGGCTTCCCTAGACCTCACATCCAGGAAGCTGCCTGTGGGGGCAGTTCCCCACATACAGAAGCACAGGCTTCCCATGGGAGGAAAAGACAAGCTTTTCAAAGGCAGACACCCACGCCGATCACAATGCCTGGCACAGGATCGGAGCTTAATAAATACCAAGTAAACGACTCAAAGCATTTCGGACCTAACAACTCTGACCCCATATTTTCTCAAGACTGCTCACTTATCTAATAAACAGTCCCAACCCTCAAGAGCCATTGGATGCTCATATTTTCATGTGACAATCTCCTAGATCAGGGGAAAGCATTGGAAAAGGAGCTGCTGAGACCAAATGCCTTTACCCTAAATTCCAGGACTCAGAATAGTAAGTGGAAGAGCAGTTCAGAATTCTTCAGGTTTACAATATATATTTTCCATACTGCAACCTCATCCTTCAGTGACTTATCTTTAAAAATTACAGTGCAGAGATGTAAAATTTTCACTTACTTAAAGTCAGTAGTATGGGCAATTTTAAGACTTAATGGACAGAAGGAGGAAGAATGGAAAAAGGAGCAGGAGAAAAGGGAAGTCCTTTTTTTGAGCTCTGTGAAATTACAGGTACACTTCTGGGTACTTACGTAGGGTGTCTCATTTAAGCCTCAAGCTATTAGATCTTCCCTTTACAAAGAAAACGAGGTTTGCTGAAGTTGGTTTGCTCAAACAGGATTCCTTAGCTGGAAAAATAGCAGAGCGAGGACTGAAATCTAGCTCTTTTGTTGTTGTTATTGCTATTTATCTCTTTCAAAAAAGCGTTTCCATTTGTGCTTGACTCAGGTATAACATAGCAATCAAAGGAATCACAGTAAATCTGTATTCCCATAGCTCATGAAACATTCAGTTTCTCTCCACTAGACCTTGTAGTACCCTGTACCTTTGGAGCCTAACTCAACATTCCCGAGAAATTTCTACTTCTTATTCACCTTACTTTACACTATTGCTTGACAATAATATGCAACTGTTATGATTTAAATTGTGTCCTTCCAAAAGATGTTGAAGTCGTAACCCACAATACCTGTGAATGTGACCATGTTTGGAAATAGAATCTTTGCAGATAAGGCGAGGTCATTAGGTAGCCCCTAACCCAGTATAACTCTTGTCTTTATAAGAAGGGGAAATTTGGGGCTGGGCACGGTGGCTCACGCCTGTAATCCTAGCACTTTGGGAGGCCAAGGCGGGCGGATCACGAGGTCAGGAGTTCGAGACCAGCCTAACCAACATGGTGAAATACTGTCTCTACTAAAAAAAATATAAAATTAGCCGGGCGTGGTGGTGGGCCCCTGTAATCCCAGCTACTCAGGAGACTGAGGCAGAAGAATCCATTGAACCTGGGAGGTAGAGGTTGCAGTGAGTGGAGATCGCGCCACTGCACTCCAGCCTGAGCAACAGAGCAAGACTCTGTCTCAAATAAATAAATAAATAAATAGAAGGGGAAATTTGGACACTAAGACAGTCATGCACGCAGGGAGAATGCCCACATGAAGATCAAGGCAGAGATTGGGAATCCAAGTCAGGAAACACCAAAGACTGTCAGCAAACCACCGGAAGAAGCTAGGTGAGAGGCATGGAACAGATGCTTCCTCACAGCCTTGCCGACACCTTGATCTTGGACTTCTAGCTTCCAGAACCCTGAGATAATTTTCTGTTGTTTAAGCCACCATGTTTGTCCCCAGGAAATTAAGACAGCCACCATTTAGCAAGCACTAAGACATGGGGCAAAAGCAAATAGCTGCAAATCACATAACACAAAATTATTCCGAAAAATAAAAAATTCAGAAGGCAAAAGTAATACAATATTTGATCAATATTTATTCTACTCTGATCACTACTGTATTTAGAAAATGAGGCCATCAGACATAACCGAGTATTTTAATTACATGAATTGCTTACAGTATAAATGCTTTTAGAATGGTAAGTAATGTTAATGCTTCCTAGAACTGTATTTTTCCAAGATTCAAGCCTATGATATTGACAAATGTATTTTTAATTCACAGAGGAAATTGATATTGCTCAGAAACCGAAAGATGTTTAACTAATACAACTCAGTCATAAATTTCAGCTCAGTGCAGGCAGGTCGTGATTCTGATGATCCAAGGAGTGAACAGTGACAGGCTTCATAGATACATTTTCCTAGAACCTTCAGCACTAGCCTCCAACAGCCCAATCCTGGTCATGCTTTCATATGCATTTCCAGTTTGCTTTAAAAAGCACAAAAGGAATAGAATTCAAATAGTATGGAAAATAAGATTGTGTTTTAGTCAACCCAATTCAATTTGTTGGCAAATATTGAACTTCGTTTGTGAATTATGTGGAAAATTGCCAGAGAACTGAGATAACCGTTCTTCCACTGTGTATCACATGAAGTTAGTTGGCACCAAGAAAAGAGAGAACATGATCATAGCTTATATAGATCAGCACATTTTGTAGATATTTTTCATCAGTCATCAAACACCACATTTTTTCTGGCCCCAGCTCATTGGAATACATTATTCAAGAAACTATTTAAAAATTAACTGAGTGACTATTAAATTTTTATTTGTTCAACAAATACTTATTTTCCTTCTAGTGTGGGACAGGCACTGTCCTAGGACACCAGGATAAACAGAACTGAAACAATTTCTGCCCTTATGAAAACTACCCTTGAGCTCGTGCAAACTTTCGTTTGGTACAAACGGAGTGCTTAGAAATTTAATATTCCCACAAGAAGTTTATGGTGTATTATAATGGCCAGCCCTACATGGATCTCTCAACTGGCAATATAATATACAACACAGGATTAATGACCCAATAGTGACATTAATAATTATATCTAAGTTAAGCAAAGAAGATTATTGTTTGAAACAGAAAAATCCTGTTGCTTTCCTGCCTGGAACCCCTTTCTTCTAGGAAGTGGCCCATTCCCCATTCAACATCCATGACTAAAGCAGAGGCAGCTATGTTTCAATGTGACCCTGCCCCCAGAACTATACACATCCCCTGCAATTATTGCTGATGTAACATGGATTGTGATAACTGCTAAGACTGAAGTGAAACTCGGAAGCAGCTAAAGTTTTCCTATCCCTTGAAATCTAGAGAAGATTGACATAAATCCCCCTTTTTTTCACCTGACTCATGAGCACCTGCAGCCTTGACTTTCTGCTCTGTCAACTTCTTATTTTTAACTCTATGCATTTTTAGTGTATATTTATTTCCACTACTTTTAAACCAAATGTGCCTCTCCAAAATAAATAAAATAACTACGTTTTCACGAGACTGTTGAATGTGTGGCATACTTCACTGAAAGCTTTAGAAATACAGATGGGATGCACAATATAAGGATACAAATGCCCAGTCTTTAAGCTGCTCTGCCATGTTACTCAATATTTTTGCCCAGTTCCCTCTACTCACTAATTTCTATTCATTTCTCATTCACAACCATTGGACCATTTATTTTATTGCCAGATGTTTTGCTAAATGTTACTTATTTGGGGGATTATGAAGACCTTTTCCCAAACAAAGATGATTTCTTTCCTAAGAATAATTCTGTTACCTGGTAATGAGATTTTTTTTTTTAACTCCACTACAGACTATTTGTCAAGTACTTTAGGAAAATATGAAAAGGAAACAGTCAAGTTGAGAAGGCTTAAGTGAGGAAGCAACAGTGAGTTGGGTTTTCAAGGATTAACAAGCTTCTTCAGGCTCATTAAAAAATGAGACGAGGGGTGTCCTGAGTGGAAGGTATCACATAAGAAAGCGTAGAGCAATGTAAGAATACAGAGCAGGGGCCAGGAGCCTTAAGTGATAATTCAGGCATCTCCCAAGTAGAACTCCAGGTCAAATTGAAAAGGTGCTTTGTAGTGAGAGAGGGAGAGCTCCATAAAATGGTCTTGAAAAAAGCATAGATGAATGCATAGAAGTAAGACTTTATTATGGATCCCCAAAAGTTTTTGCTCATCATGAAATGAAGAATCTTTGTTTCAAGATATCAGCTTTAGAACTTTGTATCGATTCAATGACACATGTTAGGTACTTAGTATGTGATAGGCACACTGTTAAGAATCGGTGATACAAGATAAATAAATGCTCTGAAAGTTAATGTACTGGGAAGAATCGAGTGCAAAACTTTCTACCCAGGGTACTAGGAAGGCTATAACGCCTGTATCTATAAATGCTTCAAGATATTGATCTCTTCAGTCTTTGGGACAACTAGGAGGAAACTTCAGTAGCCGGAATCTATATCTCTCTCCAGCCACAAGCATACCTTTTCATTGACATCAATATGCAATGCAAACATCGCATGCTGTGGATACTATTAAGAAGCACTGGCAGAGAATTATGATGCCATTGCACAAGTCCAGATGAGCTGAATCAGGCTGCAGCTGTGGTGATGGTGAAGAGCACATGGACTTGGGAGCTACTTATGAGGCAGAATCAACAGAGGTTGCTAATTGAGTTCTTGTAGGAGGTAAGGATGAAGGAGAGGACAACGGATTCAGCACGAGAGGTGTTTAGAAGGATGGGCTTCTACAATGTGCCATCCATCAGGGAGGAGTAGAGAAAGGTTTGGAGAATCTCGCTCTGGTAACACCTTCCCGCCCCACATATTTCCCGCCTTAAAGAGTTTAAAACGTGATCAAAAAAATCTAACACTGACTACCCACTCGGGACCCCTTCCACGTTGTAGAAGCTTTGTATTGTCACTCTGCTCAGTAAAGCCTACAACTTTTTTCTCTCAGTCAAAAAATAAAAATAAAAATAATAAAATGGTTGAACCTGGTTCTCGGGGGAGAGATTTTATAGCCAAGAACTGGTGAGAAATTCTGAATTGCTATCATTCGTTTTCTTTAAACTTTTCCCTTGAAACTCCCTAAAATATGAATTTGACATAGTCTTAGCAGTATCTCAGAAGGGAACATCAGAATTGGGATTCTTATAGGACTTTCAGGTCGAAGCTCAAGTTGTTTAAGGTGAGGGTGGGGTTTTCAAAGTGAGGAACTGATTGGGATTCAGCAAAGTCTGTGACATAATAGTTTAAGATTGATGGCTCCAGCAAGGTAAGGGTCTTAAAGCCAGTCTTGATATGTAAACAGTGATAAGCAAGAATTTGCCCAGATGAGCAGACTGTTGTCTCCAATTAGTTGATATGTAGGAATTGCCTGAAACAAATAGAGAAGTTATTTATTGGTTACAGTATTTCTTCCCAAGACAAAATTTTCCCGAAACAAACAACAAAATCATGTTGACTTAGATTGTCTATAGTTTTGTTGTCATAGACAGTCTCAGTTATCACTCTCAACTTTCCAAAAAATGTTGTTTTATGTCTATGCCCAACTAGGATGAAACTTAGCTACTATGTCTAGTTACCAGAACCTCCCCATCCATCTAAGACAAGAACTCCCTCAAGCAAATCCTGAGTAAACACACACACCTCCACTCCACTCCTGACTGTGAACATAGATTTTTGCAGTAAGGTAATGACTAAGAATAAGTGCTTTGTAAGTGGTGATGTGGATTGAAGACACAAAGGAAATTAAAGACAGCAGAATTTTTTGTTTTGTTTTGTTTTCTTTGAGATGGAGTTTTGCTCTTGTGGTCCAGGCTGGAGTGCAATGGCACAATCTCAGCTCACTGCAGCTTCTGCCTCCCAGGTTCAAGCAATTCTCCTGCCTCAGCCCCCCGAGTAGCTGGGATCACAGATGCCCGCCACCACACCCAGCTAATTTTTGTATTTTTAGTAGAGACGGGGTTTTGCCATGCTAGCCAGGCTGGTCTTAAACTCCTGACCTCAGATGATCCACAGGCCTCGGCCTCCCAAAGTGCTGGGATTACAGGTGTAAGCCACTGTGCCTGGCCAAAGACAGCAGATTTTAAGGGTTGGTCATTTTAACAGGTTGCAAGGCTGCTAGAGAAAATTATATAATACAGACTGCACGGTTCCCAACATCACGTGAGCTCTCAAAGCTATCTGAAATCTTTCTATATTTTCTTAATAGGTTTATTTCTCAATTTCCATGAAAGGAACTTCATGCATTCTCCAGTTTCCTCATAACTCTAAATCAACTATCCCCTTCTACTCCCAGCATATGACCTTGGTTACTATTTCAAAGATAAAAGAGAATCAAGTGGATTTAGACTAAAGTTGAGTTACTGCCATCTAAGTTAAAACTTACTGCCAGATGTGGTGACCCACACCTGTGATCCAAGCATTTTGGGAGGCCAAGGCAGGAGGTTTGCTTGAGTCTAGGAGTTTGAGACCAGCCTGGGTAACACAGTAGACTCCATCTGTATAAAAAGTAAAAACAAATAAAGTAGGTGGGGGGAGGGAGGAGGGATAGCATTAGGAGATATACCTAATGAAAATGATGAGTTACTGGGTGCAGCACATCAACATGGCACATGTATACATATGTAACAAACCTGCACATTATGCACATGTACCCTAGAACATAAAGTATAATAATAACAAAATAAAAATAAATAAAATCCCCCCCCCCAAAGTTAAAATGTACAAGTATCTGCGTTTGTCCTTTTCTACTTGTCTCCTATTGAATTGGAGGAGGTAGCATTCCTCCTCCTTTTTCTGAAGCTTGCTCATCTCCTCAAGTGCATCGCTCTATTATTATCTCCACACCTCTATGTATACTCTTTTTCTTCTTAATTGAATCTCTGTCTTCTGGTTATCTTTTGGCCAGTTTGCCACTTCTTTCAATTTCTTCTTCAGCCACCTAATCCTTTGACTATCTTGTAAATACTTGTCCTCCTCACAGTTCTGTCCAAAAGTGTCTTTTCTTCTTATTCTCTGTGCTCTTCTTTCATAATCTTCTCTCTATGTATGCCTTGAACTGTCACCTGGGACTCTCAACTTTATGTCATCTGTACAGTTCTCTCTCTAGAGCTCTACTCTATGCATTTGATTATGCATGTTTAATTGACCATTGTCCTTTCATATGAAACTAAATGTGTCTAAAATGGAACCAGATACTTTTCCCTTGGAATCAGCCTCTCTTCATATCTTTGAGAATGATGCTATCATTCATGCCATTACACCCAGTACCTGGCTGTCTTTTTTACTCCTTTTCTGTCATCAATTCCCATATTCAATCAATCACTAAATTCTGAATTCTATGGATATCTCCTACATGTGTGCATGTCACCATTTCACTGACTCTTCCCTAGTTTAAGCCAATATTATATGGGTTGCTGCAATCACCTTTCATTATCCATCCTTATCCCTTCTAATGTATTCTACACACGCAGTCCTGCATATGACTCTTAATGTCTCTCTGTTTCTCTTTGGTAAGCTGCATAATTCTAACCAGAGTTTATTAGGCATTATTTGATCTATCTTTTCTGAATAATTTCTTTTATAGCCACATCCTTTTGTGGTGTGTGTGTGTGTGTGTGTGTGTATACCATATATATATACACCATATATATATATACACACCATGGTGTATATACACACACACACACACACACACACCACATATAAAGACATCCAGGACAATGTTATAGCAAACATCTAGTGCAGTTCAGATGGTCAATAATATTTGTTGAATAAATAGTCGCATATTGAAATCCTATATTTTTTGGTCTCTTTAGATGGCTCTACTCTGATATTCTCTTACCTTAAAGAAAATCTAGGACAGGTAATCTAGGACAGGTCTAATCCCTCAAAGAAGTTACAGCTCTTTCATCCTAACATGTCTTCCATATTGGTATCTCAACTCAAAGCATTTTCTGTCAAAGGATCTGGCTGATCTCCCAGATATCAATGTTTAAATCAAGGCAAGGTCTAGCTTCTCTCTGTCTTCATTTTTGTCACTGTCATCCCTCAGCAGTTTGTCCCATCCCCTTTCTTTCTTTTCTAGTGCTTCTGGGTTTTGTATTTTTTAATTTTTACGTTTATAAAGTTAAATCTGTGCGTCACTTAGAAAGTCAAATAGTTTCACAAAACTTGTTAAGAAAAACAGCAATTCCCAGCCCTATAACCTGTTTCCCACACTCCAGAGCAACCATTTACAAAATGTTTAGCTTTCTAAATGGTATGCTTGAACTACTACTTTTTGACATTTTTTTATTATTATTTTACTTTAAGTTCTAGGGTACATGTGCACAATGTGCAGATTTGTTACATATGTATACATGTGCCATCTTGGTGTGCTGTACCCATTAACTCGTCATTTACATTAGGTATATCTCCTAATGCTATTCTTCCCCTCTACCCCCTCCCCACAATAGGACCCGGTGTGTGATGTTCCCCTTCCTGTATCCAAGTGATCTCATTGTTCAATTCCTATCTATGAGTGAGAACATGAGGTATTTGGTTTTCTGTTCTTGTGATAGTTTGCTGAGAATGATGGTTTCCAGCTGCATCCATGTCCCTACAAAGGACATAAACTCATCCTTTATTATGGTTGCATAGTATTCCATGGTGTATATGTGCCACATTTTCTTAATCCAGTCTGTCACTGATGGACATTTGGGTTGATTCCAAGTCTTTGCTATTGTGAATAGTGTCGCAATAAACATGTGTGTGCATGCGTCTTTATAGTAGCATGACTTATAATCCTTTGGGTATATCTCCAGTAATGGGATGGCTGGGTCAAATGGTATTGCTAGTTCTTGATCCTTGAGGAATCGCCATACTGTCTTCTACAATGGTTGAACTGGTTTACAGTTCCACCAACAGTGTAAAAGTGTTCCTATTTCTCCACATCCTCTCCAGCACCTGTTGTTTCTTGATTTTTTAATGATCACCATTCTAACTGGTGTGAGATGGTATCTCATTGTGGTTTTGATCTGCATTTCTCTGATGGCAAGTGGTGATGAGCATTTTTTCATGTGTCTGTTGGCTGTAAGAATGTCTTCTTTTGAGAAGTGTCTGTTCATATCCTTTGCCCACTTTTTGATGGGGTTGTTTGGTTTTTCCTTGTAAATTTGATTGAGTTCTTTGTAGGTTCTGGGTATTAGCCCTTTGTCAGATGAGTAGATTGCAAAAATTTTTTCCCATTCTGTAGGTTGCCTGTTCACTCTGATGGTAGTTTCTTTGGTGTGCAGAAGCTCTTTAGTTTAATTAGATCCCATTTGTCAATTTTGGCTTTTGTTGCCATTGCTTTTGGTGTTTTAGACATGAAGTCCTTGCCCATGCCTATGTCCTGAATGGTATTACCTAGGTTTTCTTCTAGGGTTTTTATGGTATTAGATCTAACATTTAATTTTCATATAAGGAGTAAGGAAACGATCCAGTTTCAGCTTTCTACTTATGGCTAGCCAATTTTTCCAGCACCATTTATTGAATAGGGAATCCTTTCCCCATTTCTTGTTTTTGTCAGATTTGTCAAAGTTCAGACAGCTGTAGATGTGTGGTATTATTTCTGAGGGCTCTGTTCTGTTCCATTGGTCTATATCTCTGTTTTGGTATCAGTACCATGCTGTTTTGGTTACTGTAGCCTCGTAGTATAGTTTCAAGTCAGGTAGCGTGATGTCTCCAGCTTTGTTCTTTTGGCTTAGGATTGTCTTGGCAATGTGAGGTCTTTTTTGGTTCTATATAAACTTTAAAGCAGTTTTTTCCAATTATGTGAAGAAAGTCATTGGTAGCTTAATGGGGATGGCATTGAATCTATAAATTACCTTGGGCAGTATGGCCATTTTCACAATGTTGATTCTTCCTATCCATGAGCATAGAATGTTCTTCCATTTGTTTGTGTCCTCTTTTATTTCACTGAGCAGTGGTTTGTAGTTCTCCTTGAAGAGGTCCTTTACATCCCTTGTAAGCTGGATTCCTAGGTATTTTATTGTCTTTGAAGCAATTGTGAATGGGATTTCATTCATGATTTGGCTCTCTGTTTGTCTGTTACTGGTGTATAAAAATGCTTGTGATTTTTGCCCGTTGATTTTGTATCCTGAGACTTTGCTGAAATTGCTTATCAGCTTAAGGAGATTTTGGCCTGAGAAGATGGGGTTTTCTAAATATACAATCATGTCATCTGCAAACAGGGACAGTTTGACTTCTTCTTTTCCTAACTGAATACCTTTTATATCTTTCTCTTGCCTGATTGCCCTAGCCAGAACTTCCAACACTATGTTGAATAGGAGTGGTGAGAGAGGGCATCCCTGTCTTGTGCCAGTTTTCAAAGGGAATGCTTCCAGTTTTTGCCCATTCAGTATGATATTGACTGTGGGTTTGTCATAAATAGCTCTTATTATTTTGAGATATGTTCCATCAATACCAAATTTATTGAGAGTTTTTAGCATGAAGGGCTGTTGAATTTTGTCAGAGGCCTTTTCTGCATCTATTGAGATAATCATGTGCTTTTTGTCTTTGGTTCTTTTTATATGCTGGATTACATTTATTGATTTGCGTGTGTTGAACCAGCTTTGCATCCCCGGGATGAAGCCCACTTGATCATGGTGGATAAGCTTATTTTTGACCATTATCTATTGACTTCCCACCATGGAAGAAGAGGATTAACTCTTACACACACACACACACACCCCATTACACACATGTACACTTCCTTTCCCCCTCTTCTCCAATAGTCAAACCCTTTCCACAATTGAGTCATGTAGTCAGCTCAGAGAACTTTTCCTTTCCTGCATATATTTTTGCTTCCATGGAGTTAGTAATTTTCTTGCTTTAAAAAATTTGTTTGGTTTGCTATATACTCCTGATTAGTTCAACCCCTAACTCTCCACTAATTGTCTAAAGCTCCTCTCTATACTTTGCAGTAGACATTATACCAATTTCATCAATTGGAAGAAATTTCTCACGGAGTTTTCCTCCCTACTTTATTCTAGATGGATTGCACCCTGTTCTTAGTGCAGAATATTTGCCCCAGAATCGTTTTTTCTATCATCACGGGGATTCTTTTCCTGGCTCTTGTTTCTCCATGTTTACCTTGAATACACCTAACCTGGGAAATAAAAAAAAATAACCTGGGAAGCTAAAAAACCCTGATGCCCAGGTTTCATCACAGACTAATTAACTCAGAACATTTTGAGACAGAATACATCAAAGCACTACAGTCGATTCCAATGAACAGCTAATGATAAAAACCACTAGTCCATCTAAATTTTTCTTTGGGTACTTTCTAATTTTGGTGGAACACATCCTCCAGAAGCTCTGAGAAAGAGCACATAAGAACAAATTTAGAGACTTTGCTTTTCTGAACATGCTTTTATTTTATTCTCCATTTGACTTATAACTTAACTAATGTAGAATTCATACTGAAAAATATTTTTCCCTCCAAAGTTGTGATGGCATTGCTCCACTGTCTTCTAGCTTTCAACATTACTTTTGAGAAATTGGAAGACATTCTGATTCCCGATCTTTTGTATATAATCTGTGTTTTTCTCTCCCAATGTTTATGGGATCTTTCTCTTGCCCCAGCATTCTAAAAAAATTTTTAATGATTGCCATAGTATGAGTCTATTTTTGCCAATTTACTTGCATATTCATAGCCCCTTCTAATCTTGTAGCTTGAGTCTTTTAATTCAGGGAAATTTTCATAAATTTCTCCATTAATTTCTTCTTCTTCTTCTTCTTCTTCTTCTTCTTCTTCTTCTTCTTCTTTTCTCTCTCTCTCTCTCTCTCTTTCTCTCTTTCTCTCTCTCTCTCTCTCCCTCTCCCTCCTCTCTTCAATTCTGGAACTCATTTTTTAGACATTGAATCTTCTTAATCAATACTCTTCTTGACTCCTATGCTGTTATTTTCCCTCCTGGTTTCCATTTCTTTTTCTTTCTTTTCTTTTCTTTTTTTCTTCTTTGAGACAGTATCTGGATCTGTCACCCAGGCTTGAATGCAGTGGTATGATCATGGCTCAGTGCAGCCTTGACCTTCTGGGCTCAAGCAGTTTACCTGTAAACCAAAAAGTATGAGACAGGTCTCAATCAATGTAGTTTATTTTCCCAATGTTAAGCACATGCCAGGAAGAAAGGAACGCAGAATCACAAAAACAGTCTGTAGTCTGTGACTTTCTCCAAAGATGATTGAGGACTTCAATATTTAAAGGGGAAAAGTGAGCTGGAAGGGAAAGAGGGAGGTGTGGTTACACTACTGAATCCATATGTTGCAGGAGAAAAGGTGTAGGTGTTGGAATTGTGTATTCATCTGGCACTCAATAAATTGGCACTTTACATAACATAAGGTGAACATAGAGAAGCTACGTGTGGAGATATCTAATCTCTTTTCTGTAACTATCTGCTTAGGAACAAAATGAAAGGCAGTTTCTTGCATGACTCAGCTTTCAGCTTAATTTTTACCTGTTGGCACAGTGAATTGAGGTCCTGAGATTTTATTTTCCTTTCACACACCTCAGCCTCCTGGGTAACTTGGATGATAGACGTGCACCACCTGCCTGAGTCTCACTTTCCATTTCTAAGTCTTTTTGGTCTATATTATGGTCTGATGTGTCGTCTCTCACCTCCCACCCCAATTCATATGTTGAAGTCCTAACCTTAAATACCTCAGAAGGCGGTATTTGAAGATAGGGTCTTTAAAGAGGTAATAAAGTTAAAAGGAGGTCATTAGGGTGGGCTTAATCTGATATGGCTGTGTCTTTATAAGAAGGGAAATTTGGACACAATCACACACAGCAGAGGGGATGGGGATGCCATCTGAACATGAAGATAACCACCTTCAAGCCAAGGGAAGAAGCCTTCAAAGGAACCAACCTTCTTAATACCTTGGTCTCAGACTTCAAGCCTCCAGATCTGTGAGAAAATAAATTTCTATTACTGAAGCAACACAGTCTGTGGAACTGCATTATTGCAGCCTTAGCAAACGAATACAGTTTGCTTTATAGGAACTTTTCTCAACTTGATTTTCCAACATTAATCTTAAATTTTTCTTACATTAGCTTTCACATTTTTTATGTTTAAGGTTCTTTTCTGTTCTCTGAATGTTCCTTTTGTAATAGCACCTTGCTCATGCTTCAAGGACACAATATCTTTTCCTGTCTCACCCAGGATGTTAATGGTAGTTTTCCTCTTCATGTTTTCATGTTTCTGCATAGTTTTGGTTTCCTCTAAGTTGTCTATTTTGTGTATATGTGTTTGTTTTAGTTTTTATCTTTCATGGTAAAGGTTTTCTTCAGGTATCTGACTGTCTGCTCATATTTAAGAGTAAGGCTATTTTTTTGCAAAAGCTGATTTGACAGTCTGCCTGGTGGATGGGGTTATTGACTGGGATCTCATGCCCTTTGTTCTTTAACCCAAGGGGTTGAAAACTGGCAACCCACAGGCTGAGTCTGAAACGAACGTGCCTGTGTTTTGTTTTTCAAGTAGATTTGGATTCCTTTAATTAAGTGTGTTACATTTAACTACCCATGAACTCTACAAATGCTTTTTGATTGCAGCTAATTTAAGGTTTAAAATTTTTACCTAACATTTTTTTTTTCTTTTATTATAGAGACAGGGACTTCCTGTGTTGCCCAGGCTAGAATGAAACTTCTGGTTTCAAGCAATCCTTCCACCTCAGCCTCCCCAAGTACTGGGATTACAGGCATGAGCCACCACACCAAACCCCTAACATTTTTTGCTACCAGTCAAAATCTTCCTTATGCTTTAACACAAGCTCAGATGCTTCTTCCTCTGTGACACCTTCTCTAATCCTCCCAGGCAAAGTTCAACTCTGCCTACTCTGGGCTCCACCACGTTTCATATCCCCATTAGAGCCCTCACCACAGTCTTCCTCATTGTGAGAGATATTTGATGTGTATGTGGGACACTCCATAAGACTATGAATATTGTCTTCTTTGGAGAAAGGACTCTTTCAGGCATATTATTATCTCATACAGCAGCTTTGGTAAATGCTCAATAAAAGGTTTCTTGAAAACCTTCATGCTCAGTCGGGCAGGGTTTGAAGGAAGGAAAAGACAGGGAAGCATGATTTGATTATCTTCCTAGAATGCAACTGCTTGAGTATTTGATTGTTAAAATCAGGAACTACAGTTTTTCCACCAAATTAAGCAGCATGCCAGGCCAAACGACAATGTGGCTTTAATATACTTTCAGATGATCATACAGAATATAATCTGTTTCACATGATTGAACATTTCTCAAGCTGGAACAACAGAAAGAAGGAAAAACAAAACCACAACATATCTAAATAAAGAAATATTTCTGCATTTGAATAGGCAAGTTTTTCTCATTTGTGATTATCTGCTCTTTCAGGACTCAAAGCAGCTAAAGCAAAAATCTTGGCACATCTGCCAAAGTGCCTATGTCAAGAAATCATAGTTCGTGGTAAATGTTTTGAAAACAGTTTTCAGGTATCTGAGGCGTTAGCATTTCTGCTACTTTTGTTTCACCCTGACCTTAATTGTGAAGTATCTTTCGTGTTCCTAAGAAGCATGGATTTTTGCCATGCGTTGCTTCCATTTCCATTTAAAGTTCCACGACACAATCCACATTCTCCCATCCTTGACGGAAGTAGACTTTTTCTTTTTTATTCAGCTACTCGTGGTGGCCCAATTAAGCAAGATTAGTTAACTCTTTGTTCCTATTAATCTTTCCCTCCCAGCATGATTTGAACATTGTGGTTTTTTAATTATTGAGAAAGCCCTGGGAGTTACCAAATATAGACTCATTCATGTGAAGAGTAAACAAAGTATGTTTGGATTCACACAAATTTATGACTCTGGAAAGACCTTGAAGAACCAGATGGATTTTAAGCACTGTGTCTCCAAGTTCTACTCTTCAACTGGATATGGTGATTAAGGGCAGACTGTGGTACAGGTGGCCTGGATTCCCATCTAGCCACTGCTACATACAACTGGGTGGCCTTGGAAATTATTTAGTGTCTCTATAAGCCCCAGACACCATCAGTGAAATGAACAAAATAATTGCATCTACTTCAGAAGATTTTTGTGAAGATCAAACAGAATAATACGCTTGGCACACCTTATGCAAATATTAGTTGCTATTTTTTTTTTAATTAATGAGAGCAACAAGACTGAAACAGGGTACTATACAAATTAACTGAAAGAAAAATTGTCCATAGTTTTAGAGATTTGTTAGGCTTCTATACCGGCCAAATACAAGGCTAAAATAAATGTGTTGAATTAAATGAAAATATTCAGAACTTTATGTTTAAACAAATAGTTTTTACTACAACATCTGGGAACAAGAGTTATAAAGGAATTGGAAGCAGATGACTTCTAAATCTTTTATTTTACAACGACAACCTTACAAGTAAAGCCATAAACTACCAGCTCAAAACCTGTTTTTCAAGAATCTTTTGTTTTCATTAGAAGCCTAAATTTAATGGATCCAAAATTCAAATGTCCCCTGCCTCCCAACAGTGTATATCATGGTTCAACGCAGAGGTCAGCCCACTCAGAGTAAGGGGCCCAGATGAAAATGACAAAGACCACTGATAACCCAAACTGGACAAAGCAATAAACCTTTGCCTAAGAGAGAATTCACTTAACAGCTGTTATCTTGGGAGGGGTGAGGGTTAAAGAAAAGCAATATTTTTAAGGTAGGTGTACTTTACAAAATGTGCTTTGCTTTCGGTGTGTTCATTTTGTTTGGTGAAAGTTGGTGGTGAGTTTACATATACCATATGCAATAACCTGTGTTGGTTTTCCTAAGTATTGGGATAAACTACTATATTAAATTAAATCTGAATTAGTTTTTCCTTAACTGTCATCCACAGAACATTGTTCCTCAACTATTAATAAATATGCTAGATGAAAGTATAATAGCAGAAATAAGTTTAAAATAGAGGTGTTCACTATGTGTATTTATCAGTTCATCCAAATTTTTACATTAGCACACAAAAAACTCTAACACAGTCTATAGTGGGGCCGGGTACAGTGGCTCACGCCTATAATCCCAGCACTTTGGGAGGCCGAGGAGGGTAGACCACGAGGTCGGGAGTTCAAGATCAGCCTGACCAACATGGTGAAACCTCGTCTCTACTAAAAATACAAAAATTAACCAGGCATGGTGGCGGGTGCCTGTAATCCCAGCTACTCGGGAGACTGAGGCAGGAGAATTGCTTGAGCCCAGGAGGCAGAGGTTGCAGTGAGCTAAGATCACGCCACTGCATTTGAGCCTGGCAGACAGAGCAAGACTCCATCTCAAAACAAAAACAAAACAAAACAAAAAAGATAGTTATAGTGAAGAAGTCTGTTTTGGTTTCCTTAATCCAGGAATCATTTGAAGCCAAAATCCAGTTTTCCCAGCATACTTTTTAGCATTTTAGGAAACACAGTTTGCAGAATTCCAATGTGGGAATACATTGTTTACATTTGGTCAGGGCCTAACTTGCAATTCATTGAAAAGCTGTCAGGCTGAAAACTGTCAGGGTTCTACATATTAATGATAATAATAATCATTATGATAATAATTAATGATAATAATAATTAGGGAAAATGCTTCTTCCTCACTCCCTACCTTTTTTCCCATGAGGAGGATTTGTCTTCAATACCTCTGGCCTCTTGTCCCATCCTTGACTCCTTCCCTTGGGGAAGAGCTTTTATTAGGGAGCAGTCATTGGCCAATGTTTCCCAGTAGAGTAGAAGTTATGTATCAAAAGTGGAAGCAACAAAAGACATCAAGCCTCTTCTCTTTCCTCTGCATCTGGACCAAGGGTAATTAGTAACCTGAGTTAAGTGCTCCTCTAAAGCAAAATTTCCATCAGGTAAGCTGTTCCAAGACTGACAATGGGGACAGGCAGTTAGCAAGCCCATTTCGTTGGTCAAACTAAGTTGTGTCTTGCAACCTAGCCCTTATCTTTGATAATGGTGATATTTTAGTTCTCCATGGGATAATTCTGTTTTAACTGGTTCAGAAATTGGGAAACAAAATGAAGTGTTATTTTGGACCTCCTTTCAAAACCTCAATAGCATGTACCATTAATTCTGCATGATCCTTTTAATGTATTATCTCATTTAATACTCACAACAACCTATAAAGGTAGACACTTTTTAAAATATATCCTTATTTTAAAAATGAGAAAATTGAAAGACAGGTTAAGTAACTTACCAGAGGTGACTTACCAGAGATGACTGATTTTATCATTCATATAACACGCAGAATACTGATCGACCAATCTCAGTTATATGGAATGATGAAGATAGAAAACATAACCTTGGTCAATGAGTAAGATATTCTAGTAAGGTCTAAATCAGAAATTTCAAATGGACAGCAGCCCACAGATATGTTTCATTTGGCTCCCAAATTGTTAAAGATTTGTATTAGTTATTAATATAAAATATAAATTTAGAGCTTCTCTCAAAAAATATAAAGATCTGGGTAGCTATGAGTTGGAGCTGAAGAGCTGTAGTCCTCTTTGGATGGGGCATGTGTGGCACAGTCACCTTGGGCCCACTGTGTCATTTGGTTTAACTACTTTGCCTTTATGTGCTCTTGTAAGCATTCAATTTGTAACCCTAATGCCAGGTAGGTGGCCTCCTACTCCTACCCATCCATTCCTGTGGAACACCAGGGTCTTTGCAAGAATTCTGGAGGCTGGATGTCAACGTCTGTGACCAGGCCACTAACTGAATTGTATGTGTCTTGAAGTGCAACAGCTGAGATATGAGTGGCAGCTCTTCAGAGTGGTGCACCATTCAGTGTGGGTGCTTATTTCAATCCCTGAAGCAAAAATGTTCAAGTTGCACCCTGTAGAGACTTCAGGCAGTGAGAAGAGCAGTTGGCCTGTCAGAGGTCTGTGTCCACTACACACTTGGTCTGGATCTGCTTTAGGTATAGGATATCTGTGTAAATGTTCTTAAATTATGAGCTTCTGGCCAGGTGTGGTGGCTCACACATGTAATCCCAGCACTTTGGGAGGCCGAGGTGGATCACCTGAGGTCAGAAGTTTGAGACCAGCCTGGCCAACATGGCAAGACCCTGTCTCTAGTAAAAATACAAAAATTAGGCAGGCATAGTGGTGCATGCCTGTAATCCCAGCTATTCAGGAGGCTGAGGCAGGAGAATGGCTTGAACTCAGGAGGCGGAGGTTGCAGTGAGCCAAGATCATGCCACTGCACTCCAGCCTGGGTGACAGAGTGAGATCCCATCTCAAAAAAAAAAAAAAAATTATGAGCCTCTTGGGCACTAAAAATGTTGTGAAACTACTGCCCTTGAGCCTTCTATGTTTTCACCTCCAATAGTGACCTTTCTTTCTGTATCAGTGTCTTTTATGTGGTAGTTGCTTAGTAAAAGATTGTTAAATGAGCAAATGAATAGATTGTGAATTCTAGGGGTGGATTATTGTCCCTCCTTTAAGAAATGTTCATTTGACCAAGTTATAAATGCCTCACTGAGGTCTCTTTCCACCCGGCTGTTAGGATCTGTTCCTCATTCTCATCCTCATCTCATCACCAGGATGAGCAAAGCCTTCTCCCATTAAGGTTAGGTATTACCTCTTCCAGGGGATTTTACATTCAAAGGATTCTATAGTAGTAACAGGAAACATCTATCTCCTTTTGTAGAGACCTCCTCTCTCTACCAAAAAAAAAAAAAAAAAAAAAATTAACAATTAGCCAGGCATTGTGGTGTGCACCTGTAGTTCCAGCTACTCAGGAGGTTAAGGCAGAAGGATTGCCTGAGCCTGGGACATTGAGCCTGCAGTGAACTATGACTGGGCAATTACACTCACCTGGGAAACAGTGAAACCCCATCTTTAAATTTAAAATCAGAAAGCAGGTAGAGTCAACATTTGTATTTGTGGGGCAGCCTGAAATCCTTCAGGATACTTTTCTTACTCTAAAATGAGGTTTTATGAACCTGAATTTAAAAGCAAAAAAAAAGAAAAAAAAAATTGAGTGCAGATTTTCAAAAAACGATGACATATTTAAACATGCACAGCCACCAAATCACAGTATATTAGCTGGAGTTGAAAATAATGTTAGAACAATATCACCAAATGCAATTTTCTGTCAGGGAGATCATTGCATTGAAATGCCACCTGTGCCTGAATATTGTAAATATCAATTTGTGGAATGACTGTACAATGTTAAGTACAGTGCATTCTTGAAAAAGTTCATCATTGAAAAGTTAACATGGAATTTTAATAAGAGAAATACTTAAATTGTTCTTTAGTGTAACATAAACCTATTGGAGAGACATGCTCTGAGAGTGATGGCAAAGTAATACCATTTTTTTTTAAATTTTACTTTAAGTTCTGGGATACCTGTGCAGAATGTGCAGGTTTGTTACATAGGTATACATGTGCCATGGTGATTTGCTGCAACTATCAACTCGTCATCTAGGTTTTAAGCCCTGCATGCATTAGGTATTTGTCCTAATGCTCTCCCTCCCCTTGCCCTGGCCCCCGAACAGGCCCAAGAGTGTGATGTTCCCCTCGCTGTGTCCATGTGTTCTCATTGTTCAACTCCCACTTATGAGTGACAACATGCAGCGCTTGGTTTTCTGTTCCTGTATTAATTTGCTGAGAATGATGGTTTCCTGCTTCATCCATGTCCCTGCAAAGGACACGAACTCATCCTCTTTTATGACTGCATAGTATTCCATGATGGCAAAGTAACACCTTTTTAAATTTGTACTTTCTGATTAGCAATGTTCACTCTCATTTTATTAGAATTGGCTTACATTTATTATGTGATTGGGCTGAAAGTTTATATGCAAATATTTAATAGTCACGTGATCAGAAATGCCTCCTAAGCTGCCAAAGGTTCTGAAATAATCTAAGTAACTCAAACCAGAGAGATTTTTTACGTTGGGATTTCTTAAAGAATGTGCCATTCAGGACATTCAAATATTCAGTGAATAGACTTTCTCAAATGTTACTACTTACTGATAGCCATTTTAAAGTTGGAAATAGGCTGGGTGCAGTGGCTCACACCTGTCATTCCAGAACTTTGGGAGGCTGAGGCAGGAGAATAGCTTGAGCTCAGGAGTTGAAGGCCAGCCTGGGAAACATGGTGAGCCACAGTCTCTACAAAAAAATTTAAAATGTAGCCAGGCTTGGTGGCACTCATCTGTAGTCCCAGATGCTCAGGAGGCTGAGATGGGAGGACTGCTTGAGCCCAGGAGTTTGAGACCTCCTCTTTCCACCAAAAAAAATAATAATAATAACAATTAGCCAGGCATTGTGGTGTGCACCTGTAGTTCCAGCTACTCAGGAGGTTAAGGCAGAAGGATTGCCTGAGCCTGGGACATTGAGCCTGCAGTGAACTATGACTGGGCAATTACACTCACCTGGGAAACAGTGAAACCCCATCTTTAAATTTAAAGAAAAAATTGTTAAATAAAGTTGAAAATATCATAATAGTAATTATCACAAACATGGGGTCTGAATAGCATTATTTTAAAGTGCACTAGACTTGGACAGCTATAGAAAAACAGCTGGGCAGGTCCTAAAGGTTAAAGGCCCGGGAAATTCAAAGAAAATTGTTATTCCATCTTCCTTTAATAGAGGGGAAATCAGCCTCAAATAAGCATTCAGCTAGGGATCTAATTAGACTATACTGAGCACTGGCTCTTGAAGAGAGCATGGGCAGAGTGTTCCCATCACCGGGTAGCCCCCTACTTACAGTCAGGGCAGACATTAGCTAACCCAAACAGCCTTTCCAACACTCTTCTCACTTCCTGCTTCTACTACAAAGGCTGGCAAAGCTAAATACTCACTTTCTCGACCACCTTGCGTTTAGGAACGGCCAAGTGACACAGTTTAGACCAATGAGGCAACAGAAAGTGTTGTGTAGGATTTGGGCAAAGTGATTTTTTAATATCTTTTTCTTATAAAAGCAATGGTTGCACCCATTTTCTCCTTTTCATTTCCCTTGTCTGGGACTTTGGAAGCAATTTTGTGACTTTGAATCTCCTAAGAAATGCCAGAGGCTCCTTCCTCGTGGTTACAGCACTGTGAAAATGTTTATCTGCAGCCAAAATACGTGGTTGAAGAATAGTAACACCTTTTCTTTGTGGGTTTTAGCCTATTTGAAATAACATTTCAGTAGATGGATTTCTTTGTCTCAGGGAAAAAAAAATAGTCTTTCAACACACTGCTTGAGGTAGCATGGCTGGTCCACCTCTCACCCTGGAAAAATGCATCTGAAGGTCCCTGCAGTTCATACATCACACAGTCTTCTTCAGGAGTTTTCTTCTTGTGGTTAGTGTGTGATTTCCTATAGTTCCCCTCACTTTCACCTGAACAAAATGTTATTTTGATTTACGACACTATTCATCTAAGATCTGCCCGTTCTTACTTTTTCACAGAGGCTTTATAAATTTTTTTATATCTTAGATAGGAAATATAGTCATCTGGTTCTTAATGAAACAGTACAAAAATTAATACAGTAAAAAGTCTTCTTCTCATTGTTAGGTCCAAGTGTTAAAAAGTATTGTCAGATATTCCTCTTTTCAGTAAAACTATTAGCCACATGGTAATTGCAAAACAAAGAAAAAGATGTCTCAAGCCTACCAATCCCTGAATCCAATTTGCTCCCCTTATCTTCAACCATTTTATTAGTTTTTATTTATCACAGAGATTTTTTTTTTAGTTTCATGATGTTTATTTTAAAAAATATACTTGTTTATATGTATGCATCTTTATATCTAGTAGCTAGTCAGTATTTATTCTTTATTGTCATATCTTGTATGTTGACAGTATCTAGTTGACATCAATTCTCTTTTAGATCTCATGCCCAACACTTCTTTTCTTTTTTTTTTTTTTAACTTCCAACTTACATCTTAAGTTCAGGGGTACACGTGCAGGATATGCAGATTTGTTATATGGGTAAATGTATCACAGAGATTTTAAATTCAAATACAAGATAATGCGAATGTGCGCTCTCCTCTCTTTCCTACACAAAGGTTAGCCTACACATGTTGCTCTGAACCTTGGCTTTTTTTGTGTAACCATATATCTTGGAACCATTCCATATCCATGCATGGTGTCCACATGTTTCTAGTGGCAAAGTAGTACTCCCTTTCTTGAAGGTCCATGAGCTACTTAACCTGTCTTCTGTCTTCTTTTGCTGGACACTTGGAGTATTTCCAACAAACACTGCTATAACAACTTCATACATACATCGTCTTGCACAAGGGAAGGAATAACCATAGGATAAATACCCAGAAGTGACCTTGCTAAGTCAAAGGGTAAATGCAGTTGTGTTACCAGAAAGGGGTCCTGATCCAGACCCCAAAGGGTTCTTGGTTCTTGTACAAGAAAGAATTCAAGGCAAATTCAGAGCAAAGTGAAAGCAAGTTTATTAAGAAAATAAACGAATAAAAGAATGACTACCCCATAGGCAAAGCAGCCCCCAGGGCAGCAGATTGCCCATTTTTATCGTTATTTCTCAATTGTATGCTAAAGGAGTGGATTATTCATGTCTCTCCCTTTTAGACCATATAGGGTAACTTCCTCACATTGCCATGGCATTTGTAAATTGTCATGTCGCTAGTGGGAGTGTAGCAGTGAGGACGACCAGAGGTCGCTTTGGTTGCCATCTTGGTTTTGGTTGGTTTTAGCCAGCTCCTTTAGTGCAACCTGTTTTATCGGCAAGGTCTTTATGACCTGTATCTTGTAGTGACTTCCTGTGTCATCCTGTGACTTAGAATGCCTAACGGTCTGGGAATGCAGTTCAGCAGGTCTTAGCCTAATTTTACGTAGCCCCTGTTCAAGATGGCATTGCCCTGGTTCAAATGCTTCTGATAGTTGTAATTTTGATCACTGGTGTCAAATTGCTCTCCACAGGAGTTGTACCAATTTATATTTCCACTAGCAACATATAAATGTACCTGAAGGGAAACTTTTAGATTTTACCAATTCACTATGTGAGAGATGGTATCTTGATATAGTTTTAATATGGATTCATTTTATTACAAGGAAAAAACATTTTTAATGTAATTTCATTTCATTTTACATTCTGGGATACATGTGCAGGACATGCAAGTTTTTTTTATTATTATTATACTTTAAGTTCTAGGGTACATGTGCACAATGTGCAGGTTTGTTACATATGTATACATCTGCCATGTTGGTGTGCTGCACCCATTAACTCGTCATTTACATTAGGTATATCTCCTAATGCTATCCCTCCCCCCTCCCCCTACCCCACAATAGACCCCGGTATGTGATGTTCCCCTTCCTGTGTCCAAGTGCTCTCATTGTTCAATTCCCACCTATGAGTGAGAACATGTGGTGTTTGGTTTTCTGTTCTTGCGATAGTTTGCTGAGAATGATGGTTTCCAGCTGCATCCATGTCCCTACAAAGGACATAAACTCATCCTTTTTTATGGCTGCATAGTATTCCATGGTGTATATGTGCCACATTTCCTTAATCCAGTCTAACATTGATGGACATTTGGGTTGGTTCCAAGTCTTTGCTATTGTGAATAGTGCCGCAATAAACATACGTGTGCATGTGTCTTTATAGCAGCATGATTTATAATCCTTTGGGTATACACCCAGCAAGGGGATGGCTGGGTCAAATGGTATTGCTAGTTCTAGATCCTTGAGGAATTGCCGCACTGTCTTCCACAATGGTTGAACTAGTTTACAATCCCACCAACATTGTAAAAGTGTTCCTATTTCTCCATATCCTCTCCAGCACCTGTTGTTTCCTGACTTTTTAATGATCACCATTCTAACTGGTATGAGATGGTATCTCATTGTGGTTTTGATTTGCATGTCTCTGATGGCCAGTGATGATGAGCATTTTTTCATGTGTCTGTTGGCAGAATAAATACCTTATTTTGAGAAGTCTCTGTTCATATCCTTTGCCCACTTTTTGATGGGGTTGTTTGTTTTTTTCTTGTAAATTTGTTTGAGTTCTTTATAGGTTCTGGATATTAGCCCTTTGTCAGATTAGTAGATTGTAAATATTTTCTCCCATTCTGTAGGTTGCCTGTTCACTCTGATTGTAGTTTCTTTTGCTGTGCAGAAGCTCTTTAGTTTAATTAGATCCCATTTGTCAATTTTGTCTTTGTTGCCATTGCTTTTGGTGTTTTAGACATGAAGTCCTTGCCCGTGCCTAAGGACATGCAGGTTTTTTACATAGGTAAACGTGTGCCATGGTGGTTTGCTGCACCTATCAACCCATCACCTAGGTGTTAAGCCCCACATTCATTAGCTACTTATCCTGATGCTCTTCCTCTGCTGTCCCCCACAACAGGCCCCAGTGTGTGATGTTCCCCTTCCTGTGTCCATGTGTTCCCATTGTTCAGCTCCCACTTACTAGTGAGAACATGTGGTGTTTGGTTTTCTGTTCCCATGTTAGTTTGTTGAGGATAATGACTTTCAGTTCCATCCATGTCCCTGCAGAGGACATGAGCCCATTCCTTTTTATGGCTGCGTAGTATTCCACGGTGGTTATGTACCACATTTTCTTTATCCAGTCTACCATTGATGGGCATTTTGGTTGATTCCCTGTCTCTGTTATTGTGAATAGTGCTGCAATGAGCATATGCATGCTCGTATCTTTATAATATAGAATTATTTATATTTCTCTGGGTATATATCCATATTGGGATTGGTGGATCAAATGCTATTTCTGGTTCTAGGTCTTTGAAGAATCACCACACTGTCTTCCACAATGGTTAAACTAACTTACATTCCCACCAACAGTGTAAAAGCATTCCTATTTCTTCACAGCTTCACCAACATCTGTTTCTTGATTTTTTAATAATCACCCTTCTGACTGGCATGAGATGGTATCTCATTGTGGTTTTGATTTACATTTATCTAATAATCAGTGATGTTAAGCTTTTTATCATGTTTGTTGGCCGCATAAATGTCATCTTTGGAGACGCGTCTGTTCATGTCCTTTGCCTAGTTTTTAATGGGGTTGTTTGTTTTGTTTTGTTTTGTTTTCCTTGTAAATTTATTTAACTTCCTTATAGATTCTGGATATTAGACCTTTGTCAGATGGATAGATTGAAAAAATTTTCTCCCATTCTGTAGGTTGTCTGTTCACTCTGATGAGAGTTTCTCTTATTGTGAGAAACTCTTGAGTTTAATTAGATCCTGTTTGTCAATTTTTGCTTTTGTTGCAATTGCTTTTGACACTTTCATCATGAAATCTTTGCCATACCTATGGGAACTACAATTCAAGATGAGATCTGGGTGGGGACACAGCCAAACCATATCAAATGGGGAAAGGATTCCCTATTTCATAAATAGTGCTGGGAGAACAGGCTGGCCATATGCAGGACACTGAAACTAGACCACTTCCTTATCCCTTATACAAAAATTAACTCAAGATCGATTAAAGAGTTACATGTAAAACCCCAAAAAATCCTAGAAGAATATCTGGGCAATACCATTCCGGACATAGGCAAGGGAAAGATTTATCAGAGATCAGACGGCTGTAGACTTATAGTCTTATTTCTGAGAACTCTATTCTGTTCCTTTGATCTGTGTGTCTGTTTTGTACCAGTACCATGCTGTTTTGGTAACTGTGGCCTTGTAGTATAATTTGAAGTCAGGTAGCATGATGCCTCCAGTTTTGGTCTTTTTGCTTAGGATTGTCTTGGCTATACGGGCTCTTCTTTGGTTCCATACAAATTTTAAAATAGTTTTTCTTAATTCTGTGAAGAATGTTAATGGTAGTTTAATAGGAGTAGCATTGAACCTATAAATTACTTTGGTCAGTATGGCCATTTTCATGATATTGATTTTCCTATCCATGAGCATGGAATATTTTCTATTTGTTAGTGTCCTCTCTTATTTCCTTGAGCAGTGGTTTGTAGTTATTCTTGAAGAGCTCCTTCACTTCCCTTGTTAGCTGTATTCCTAGGTACTTTATCCTCTTTGTAGGAATTCTGAATGGGAGTTCCTTCATGATTTGGTTCTCTGCTTGCCTATTGCTGGTGTGTAGAAATGCTTGTGATTTTTGCACATTGATTTTGTATCCTGAGATTTTGCTGAAGTTGCTTATCAGCTTAAGAAGCTTTTGGACTGAGATGATGAGGTTTTCTGGATACAGGAACATGTCATCTGAAAACACAGGTAGCTTTACTTCCTCTCTTCCTATTTGAATATGCTTTATTTCTTTCTCTTCCCTGATTGCTCTGACCAGAATTTCCAATAGTATGTTGAATAGGAGTGGTGAGAGAGAGCATCTTTGTCTTGTGCTGGTTTTCAAGGGGAATGCTTCCAGCTTTTGCCCATTCAGTATGATATTGGCTATGGGTTTGTCATAAATGGCTCCTATTACTTCGAGTTATGATCCTTCAATACCTAGTTTATTCAGAGTTTTTAACATGAAGAGGTGTTGAATTTTATAGCAAGCCTTTTCAGTGCCTATTGAGATAATACGTGATTTTTGTCCTTAGTTCTGTTTATGTGATGAATTACATTTCTTGATTTGTGTATCTTGAACCAGTCTTGCATCCTGGGGATGAAGCTTACTTGATCGTGGTGCATAAGTAGTTTTTTTGTTGTTTGTCTTGTGCGTGTGTGTGTGTGTGTGTGTGTGTGTGTGTTGCTGAATTTGGTTTGCCAGTATTTTATTATTTTATTGAGGATTTTTGCATCGGTGTTCATCAGGGATATTGACCTGAAGTTTTATTTTTTTATTGTATCTCTGCCAGGTTTTGGTATCAGGATGATGCCAGCCTCATAGAATGAGTTACGGAGAAGTCCCTCCTTTTCAGTTGTTTGGAATAGTTTCAGAAGGAATGGAACCAGCTCCTCTTTGTACCTCTGAAAGAATTCAACTGTAAACCTATCTGATCCTGGTCATTTTTTTGGTTGGTAGGCTATATATTACTGCCTCCTTTTCAGTACTTGTTATTGGTGTATTCAGGGATTCAGCTTCTTCCTGGTTCAGTCTTGGGAGGGTGTATGTGTCCAGGAACGTATCCTTTTCTTCTAGCTTTCCTATTTCAATTGCATAGGGGTGTTTATAGTATTCTCTAATGGTTGTTTGTATTTCTGAGGGGTCAGTGGTGATATCCCCTTTATCACTTTTCATTGTGTCTATTTGATTCTTCTCTCTTTTCTTCATTATTAGTCTAACTAGTGGTTATCTATTTTATTAATTTTTCCAAAAAACTGTCTCCTGGATTCATTGACTTTTATTTTATTTTATTTTATTTTTGAAGGTTTTTTGTGTCTTTATCTCCTTCAGTTCTGCTCTGATCATGGTTATTTATTGTCTTCTGCTAGCTTTGGGATTTGTTTGCTCTTGGTTTTCTAGTTCCTTTATTAACAGTTGTGATGTTAGGGTGTCGATTTGTTATCTGTCTAGCTTTTTTATGGGGACATTTAGTGCTATAAATTAACTCTGCTTTAGCTGCATCCCAGAGATTCTGGTTTTGAGTGAGTTTCTTAATCTTGAATTCTAATTTGATTGTGCTGTGGTCTGAGAGACTGGTATGATTTCAGCTCTTTTGCATTTGTTGAGGAGTGTTTTGCTTCTAATTATGTGATTGATTTTAGAATAAGTGCCATGTGGTGCCAAGAAGAATGTATATCTATTGTTTTGTGGTGGGGAGTTTTGTAGATATATATGAGGTCCACTTAATCCAGAGCTGAGTTCAAGTCCTGAATATCCTTGTTAATTTTCTGTCTTGATGATCTAATATTGAGAGTGGGGCTTTACACTCTCCCACTATTATTGTGTGGGAGCCTAAACCTCTTTCTAAGTCTCTAAGAACTTGTTTTATGAATCCAGGCACCCTTGTATTGGGTACATATATATTTAGGATAGTTAGCTCTTCTTGTTAAATTGATCCCTTTACCTTTATGTAATGCCCTTTTTTGTCTTTTTTGATCTTTGTTGGTTTAAAGTCTGTTTAATCAGAAACTAGGATTGCAACCCTTTCTTTTTTTCTGCTTTCTATTTGCTTGGTGGATTTTCCTCAATCCCTTTATTTTGAGCCTATGTGTGTTGTTGCATGTGAGATGGGTCTCTTGAATACAGCACACTGATGGGTCTTAACTCTGTCCAGCTTGCCATTCTGTGTCTTTTAATTGGAGCATTTAGCCCATTTACATTTAAGGTTAATATTACTTGTGAATGTCATTCTGTCATCATGATGCTGGATGTTTATTTTGCAGACGTGTTGATGTAGTTGCTTCATAGTGTCATTGGTGTTTATACTTCAGTGTGTTTTTGCAGTGGCTGGTAATGGTTTTTCCTTTCCACATTTAGTGCTTCCTTCAGGAGCTCTTGCAACGCAGGCCTGATGGTGATGAATTCCCTCAGAATTTGCTTGCCTGAAAAGGATTTTATTTCTCCTTCACTTATAAAGCTTAGTTTGCCTGGATATAAAATTCTAGGTTGAAAATTCTTTTCTTTAAGAATGTGTTGAATATTGGCCCCCAAACTCTTCTGGCCTGTAGGGTTTCCACTGAGAGGTCTGCTGCTAGTGTGATGGGCTTCCCTTTGTAGGTGACCTGGCCTTTTTCTCTGGCTGCCCATAATATTTTTCCCTTCATTTCTACCTTGGAGAATCTGATGATTATTTGTCTTCTCATGGTGTATCTTACTGGGGTTCTCTGGACTTCCTGAATTTGAATGTTGGCCTGTCTTGTTAGCTTTGGAAGTTCTCCTGGATGATATCCTGAAGTTAATTTTCCAACTTGGTTCCATTCTTCCTGTCTTCCTGTCTCTTTCAGGTACCCCAATCAGTCATAGATTCAGTCCTTTTACATAATCCCATAGTCCTTGGAGGTTTTGTTCATTCCTTTTTCCTATTTTTTCTTTAATATTGTCTGCCTTTCTTATTTCTGCAAGATAGTTTTCAAGCTCTGAAATTCTTTCCTCTGCCTGATCTATGGAGTTATTGATACTTGTGGTTGCATTGGGAAGTTCTTGTGTTGTGTTTTTCAGCTCCATCAGGTATTTTATGTTTCTCTCTAAACTGGTTAACAGTTCCTGTAATGTTTTATCATGGTTCTTAACTTCTTTGCATTGGGTTAGAACAAGTTCTTTTAGCTCAGCAAAGTTCATTATTACCCACTTTCTGAAGCCTCCTTCTGTCAATTAATCGTTTTCAGCCTCCACCCAGTTATATGCCCTTGCTGGAGAGATGTTGTGTGATCATTTGGAGGAAAAGAGGCACTCTGGCTTTTTGAGTTTTCAGCATTTTTTTGTTGATTCTTTTCTATCATTGTGAGTTTACCCAGCTTCGATCTTTGAGGCTGCTGACCTTTGGATGGAGTTTTTGTGGGGATTATTTTGTTGATGCTGTTGCTGCTTTCTGTTTGTTTTACTTTTAAGTCGGGGCCCTCTTCCCTAGGACTGCTGCGGTTTGCTGGGGGTCCACTCCAGACCCTATTCACCTGGGTCCCTCCTGCACCTGGAGGTGTCACCAGTAGAGACTGCAGAACAACAAAGAGAACTGCCTGCTTTTCCTCTGGGATCTCTGTCCCAGAGCAGCACCAACCTGATGACAGCAGGAATGCTCCTGTATAAGGTGTCTGGTGTTCCCTGTTGGGGGGCTCTCACCCAGTCAGCAGGCACAGGATCTAGGACTTGCTTAATGAAGCACTCTGGCTGCCCCTTGGCAGAGAGAGTGAGCTGCACTGGGGGCAATTCCACTTGTCTGAACTGCCTGGATTCCCCAAAGCCAGTAGGGGGAAAAACTAAGTTTGCTGATCCAGGGAGACTGCAGCTGCTCCTTTCTCCAGGGGCTCAGTTCCAGGGAGATCAGAATTCTGTCCCTAAAATTCTGGCTGGAGTTGCTGAAACTCCTGCAGGGAGGCCCTGCCCAGTGAGGAGGGATGATGGGTCAGGGTCTGGCCTAAAGAGGTAGTCTGGCCATGATCTGCCACAGCTGCTGTGCTGCACTGTGAGGAATTCCTCCTGGTTCTAAACCACCCAGTATCCCTGGGACAGGCAGGGGAAAAATGGCAGATTAGAGTTGCAATGACGGCTGCCGCCCCTCCCCTGGGGAGCTCAGTTGTCTTAGGCAGCAGGCAGACACAGTGATGATGGCGGCCCCTGCCCCCGGGGACCTCAGTAGTCTTAGACAGTCTCCAACCAAGTGGCCACTAAGAATCTGCACAGCTCTGGGCTTGGGACCCAAGGCCCTGGTGGCATGGGCTCAAGAGGGGGATCTCCCGATCTGCGAGTTGCACAGATATGTGGGAAAAGCATGGTTTCCCCGGCAGGGTAGCATGATCACTCACCACCTCTCTTGGCTGGGGGTGGCATTTCCCTTGTTCTGTGCGACTCCTAGGTGGACTGTGGCTCCACCCTGCTTTTCCTCACTCTTCATGGCTTGTGCCAACTGCCTAGTCAGTCTCAGTGAGAGAACCTTGATACCTCAGTTGTCAACGCAGGATTCACTCGCCGTTTTCCTTCTTCTCAGTGGGAGTTTCCAACCACAGCTGTTTCTAGTCAGCCATCTTGGCATCTCCCTGAATAAACATCTTTTCATACATTTTAGGGGCCATTTATATTTATTTTTTCTATATGTGTTCATTTATTTGGTTAATTTTTTAAAATTATATATATTTTTTAATATAAAGAAGCTCTATACACATTAGGGATATTAATTCTCATTTATAAATAAACAGGATTTTTCCCCAGTTTGTTTTTTGTTTTTTAAACATATTTCTGGTGAGGTTTTTTTTGTGGGGTTGGGGGTTCATACAGAGATTTTTGGTTTTTACTTAGTTAATCTTTTATGGCATCTGAAATTTGAGTCATGGAAAGAATTTTCTTGTTCAAATCTTATAACTTATTCAGTGTTCTTTCAGTAATCATATGGTTTCATTTTTTATACTTAAATATTTGATCCATTTAAAATTTATACCAGTAGACAATGTGAGAGATTAAACTTATTTTTTTCCAGTTAGCTACACAATTATATCAATACCTATTAATAAGAAATCCATATTTTTAGGGTCTTTAAGTCCAAACTTTAAATGTCTGGCTAAATGTAGTGGAGTTTCATTATTTTCTAAGTTAAAATTCATAAAAGAAAGGAGTTAGGTATCTATTGGTTTGTACACAATCCACTTAAAGATAAGAATGAAAAATTTAATTTTTCTCTTGAGATCCTATCTTTAAATAAATAGACTGGAATTGGTATAGAAAGTTATGCCAGAAAAATGTTAGATTATGTTAAAAGAATATTGCTGTGGCTTTTTATTATTTTCCTTTTATAGATTTAAGGCCAGTGATTAGCAAAGATTGTACATGGGACTCAAAGGAAAATGATGTATTTAATTATAAGTGAATGAACAATCTAAAATGTAATTTGATACAATTCTGGCTCAATGACATTTCCAGACCCCACCTTTAATCTAATGAATCAAAATATTAGGAGCTGGGACTAGGGTATCTATTTTTATAACAAGTTCTCAGATGGTAGTAATAAAGGCGGCCCACATATCTAGGAACCTCTGACTTCTGGCCTGGAAAAAGAAAGGTCAGAAGCCAAGTTTAGAACTACAGGGGCTAGCAGAAATGTGAAAACATGATCCAGCCCAACCCACTGTCTTTATTCTAACTAAAAGAGACAAATATGTCTAGTATCCAAAAGTCTCAGTAATCCACAAATGCCATCACAAGCTCAAAGTCATCAGCCCAACAAGCTTAAAATACAAGCAATTATTTGCTCAGATTTCTTCAATTGGGGCAGAATTTGGTGAGGACTCATTTTTGTTCCACATGGTATTGATTGGGAACATTTATGCAACTCCTATTGGGATTAGAAAGCCCAAGCTGACCTCTCTCCATGTGGCCTCATCATTCAACAGTCCAGCCCAATCTTCTTCCTCGGTGGCCGGATACCAAGAGCGAGTACTCCAAGAAGGAGTAAAGCAAACCTGATGGTCCTCTCAAGAGCTTAGACTGGAACTGGCAAGGCTTCACTTCCATCACATTCTATTAGTTAAAACAAATCATAAGGCCAGCCCAGGTTAAAGAGAAGGAGAAAGAACCCCCACCTCTTCAAAAACTCTGTGGCCATAATAATTTATTAATGGCCTTCCTTTAAAGTTGGGCCACTATCCCCTTCTTTAAACACCAGCCTCCATACACTATATTCTCTCAAGACAAGCCTACTATGATTTCTTGATGGATCTAAACTTGCAAAACAAAGATTTCCAGGCCTTGAAAGACAAAAACCTGCTAATGCAATCTGCCTGCCTTCCTCTAAGCAAGGGAGCCTGCAATTCCAGACAGAGGCTTCTTATGAGAGAGAAGTGTCCTTTAGGAAATGAGAAAACAGCAGCAAAAAGTCAAGAAATTTATTATTTCAATAACTTCCCCAGTTATGGTCACATTCGTTTTTAAATTTAGTCTCCTTTGAATTCTCTTTTGTAATTTGGTATAGATCTGGGAAAACAAAACCTAATGATGTTTATAAAGTCATATTTTGATAGTTTCAACCTCACTGATATTCTAACAGACTCTATCATACCTTTTAAAAGCAGCGTAAAAATAATTGAGTTGGCCCTTAACTCCTCCCCTTCTTAGAGTTTAAGAAAAATGTATGGGTAGTCATTAGCACAGAAATGTAGCTCAAAATAGCTCAAGCAAAAAGGAAATTCTTGGTTCCTAAGTCTGGGAAATTAGGGTTAGGTCTGATTTCAAGTGTAGCTGGATATAGGTGTTCAAACATTGCCATCGCAGCCCTTTGTTTCCTTTCTCTTGGCTATAGTTGTCAATCAGCTGGTTTCATTCACTCCTGCATGAGAGGAGCTTCCTCTATATAACTGGAAAGATAGTTGCCAGCAGCCTAACATCATTTTCTTCAAGCTTAGCCACTCTCAGGAAAAAATAACTTCTCTTCCTAGCCTAATAACACTCCCAAGGAAGTCTTTAGTTTTACAATTTAGGTGGCATGTTCACCTTCGGAGGGTAGTGTAGTAGAGAGAATAGTTACTCCCAGAAGATGTCCACATTCTAATCTCTACAACCTATGAATTTGTTAGTTTACACAGCAAAAGGGACTTTGCAGATGTGATTAAATTAAAGACCTTGAGATGGGAAGATTATCTTGGATTATCCAGGTGGATTCAATATAATCACAAGGGTCCTTATGAGAAAAATGCAGGAGATGTCAAAAAGGGGAGGTGACATGATAAGGGAAATAGAGACAGAGATTGTAGTGATGTACTTTGAAGATGAAAGAAGGAGGCCCAAGCCAAGGATACAGATGGTCTATAGAAGCAGGAAAAGCCAAGGAAACAGATTCTCTGCTACAGCCTCCAGAAGAGACCAGCTGACACCTAGAGTTTAGCCCAGTAAAGCTGAATTTAGACTCCAGCCTCTAGAACTATAAAAGAACACATTTTTATTTTCTTAAGTCACTAAGTTTGTGGTGATTTGTTACAGCAACATAAAACTAATCAAGGGGTTTCCTGCTTTGGCTCAGTTTAGTTTTCAAACTTTGATCTCTAGTCAAGGAAGAGGGTAGAGTTGGCCAGCGAAGGTGGAAGTGAGAGTACACGATTGATGGTATAGCCAAGACCCAGAAATTCAGACTACATAAAATCTCCCCACAGTGAAATTCCTTTGTCATAAGAGGAAGGAGATAGGAAAGAAGGCTTAATAAATAAAATTAACAAGGAAGCAACTCTACAAACAATAATTACTGTAGTCTAATGCTACTCAAAAGTAAAAATGCTGAATCAGGTGGAAGAGAAGAAGTAAGCAAGGAAAGGACATTAGGGCTTACAACTGGGCTGAATAGTCAATAATCCATAGCTGCAACAGCAAATATGTTCCAGCTCTAATGTCCTGAAAGACAGAGAATTATGAAGATAAGCACATGTCTTAGAAACAGTAATATCTAGACTCAAATCTACTACTAAGAGCTGGTACTTTTATCTTGGTTTTCAACAACAAAGTGAAAGGGCTGGTTCTTCATAAACTCTTCCACAAATAATCCCTAGTGTCATAGAAGAGAAGAAATAAATGAATGGGCACAGAGAATCTGGGAGCTTCACAAGGAACCCTATGCCCGTGAAAATTTTCTTCATTTAAAATTCAGGCAATTTGCTTTAATATAAAAATAATATATTAAAGTCCTGCAAGTTAAATTACTTTTTTCTATTCTCAAATATTTGAGTTAATTGATGCTCCAGAAATGTTTACCCATTTTACTCTAGCTTCAGATATTCTGATTTCTATGACTTATGTGGCATGCATACCCCAATTATGGTACTAGGATCGAGTCCCTGCTAGACTTCCAATTCTAAGACAATCATCATAGGTCTGCTGTCCCCATTGTCACTCAGTTGGCACATGAGATGGGAGAAGCATTATCAGCAACAGTAAGAGCTTAATTGTGTTGATGAAGAAGCTGCTGTCAGGCTTCCATCAGAAGATACTTCAGAGCAACACAAAAGGAGGGTTGAAGATTTTGTGGTTTTAAAATATGCCTGCAGCTTCTTCGACACTCCTCCCATTAAGTTCTGGTGTTCTATAGCACTGGAGGATAACTATAGTTAACATATATTTTATATAGTTTCAAATAGAGAGATGGAGGATATTGAATGCTACCAACACAAAGAAATGATAAATGTTTGAGATGATGGAAATGCTAATTACCCTGATATGATCACTGCACATTGTATGTATCAAAACATCTCTATGTACCCCACAAATATGTATAATTATTTGTGTCAATTAAAAAAACAAAATGGAAAAAAGTAGATTCTATGTCTCCTTCCACCAAAACAGGGCATTTTTGTAAGAAACTCTAAAGAAACTCTATAAGAAACTATGAAACTTCTGAAGTTAAGTTGGAAAAGGCAATACAGCTTCCACCTGGCTCTCTCCTTCTTGGGATGCTTGCCTATGGTACCCAGCTGCCATAGTGTGAGGAAATCCAAGCCACATGAAGAGGTAGCATATAATGTTCTAGCTAATGCCCCCCACTAAGATTACTGCTCATAGCCAGCATTCACTGCCAGATATGTAAGCGAGGAAGCCTTTGAGAGGATTTCAGTAGTGGTAATTGTTGAGAAAGCCTTTGTGATGACTCCAGACCCAGTCACTGCCTGATTGCACCCACAGAAAGACCTTGAGCAAGAACAGCTTAACTTAGTCCAGTCGGCTTACAGAGCCAAGAGAGGTAATAATAAATTGTTGTTGTTTTACACCACTAAGTTTATGCAGCAATAATATCCAAAACAAGGGTAATATCTGTAGGACTGAATCACTGGATAGGGAAAAGGATGCAATACGCAGCTCAGGTAACATAACCTTCACGTGTCCAGGGCCCAGATTTTACCACAGCACCTCTGATGCCACATTCCATGTTGGATTACAATGTGACTGTTTATTTCTCCACTCCCTGTCTGGAAGATGGTAAATATGCTATAAATGTATAGGGGAAACGGAGTGATCTGACCCCAAATCATGAGAACAATAATCCCAGGTATCTACCAAAATCTTTTATAGTTGAATTTGATGAACAGCTCCAAGTAGTGCCTGGAGGTGCTGGTGGTGATGCCGTTTCTCACATTGGGATATAGAAAACAATCAACAGGATGTATATATATGTACACACACACACACACACACACACATATAGATACATGATCTAGACACAAGGGAATCTAATGCAATATAAAATAAAATTTTATATTAAACATAAGTGTATCATGGAGAAGGCAAAATTACCATGAGTTTTTAAGAAACAGACAAAAAATATTCATCCTCGCAGTGGCATCATACTAAATCCCTGGCACCTCAGAGGTAGGTATGCCCTCTCCTCAGCAGTGAAGAGTGCAGAGTATAAGAAATCTTCATTTGGGAGGGAGAGCATTAGGAGAAATACCTAATGTAAACGACGAGTTGATGGGTACAACAAACCAACATGGCACATGTGTACCTATGTAACAAACCTGCACGTCGTGTACATGTACCCTAGAACTTAAAGTATAATAAAGAAAAAGAAAGAAATTTTCATTTAAAATATTAACAAAAATGTTTTTGTTATAAATGTCTTCCTGTACCATAGGTCAAAAATTGGTAGCCTAAGGCCTAATCTGCAGATGTGTCTTATATGAACCACAGAGTAATTTGTTTCATTACAACTTGAATTGGTGGCCAATATTTAAGACTCAGGGGTTTCATTTGCTATGTTGACTTTCTGGCTTCTGGTGAAAAAAAAAAAAAAAAAAACGGAAAGAGCTGGCAACCTTGAGACCACATCCTCATGTGACCACAACAGCTGGTGCAGGCTTCTACTTCCCCATTCGGATTAAAGACCTGGTCCCAGTAGCCCTGTCCACACCACCAACCAGACCCGTGGCCTACTTCTGTTGTCCATGCTACCTGCCTGGTCCTAGGAAATATTGGAATGTGTGCCCCTGTTCCAGACTGACACTGAATCACTTGGGTCATTTTCCGGTATTTAACACTGTCTTCTCTAACTTCAATGTTTCAAATTTTCAAGACACCAGCCTTCACAGTCAGATCCAGAAATTGAGTCTTATCTGCCCAAGTCACAAATCACGGAACCACAGAGCTGGAATGGCCTCACCTTTCTGATCATGGTGTAGGAATCTGAAGGCTGCCACAGAATCACAGGGATCAGAAAGAGCCCCAAGTTCACCTGACTTACACTTGAGGAAAGAATCAGGATTAAAATACACATCTTCCCCAAATACAGAGTCCAAGGAAAATCAGGCAAAGAGAGAATACAAGAAGGTTAGACCAGGTTATTTTAGAGCATGCCCTCCTATCACAGGACACAGACTCCATCCCACAGTTGGGAAAGGGGAAAAGAGGATCCCAAATGTCTTTAGATTCTGGCAAGAATAAGTGGGCGTAGCCTCTTCACTAGGACAAGCCGGAAAATGGATCCCAAATTTCCATAGCACTCTGTGTGTGTGGTTGTCACTGTATCCACCTCAGGGGCTGTGAACATTCACCATGAGTCATGGTTTTGTTTTCTGGGCTCAGTAGCCTGTGGTCTGGCAGGAATCAAGGTCTGTGATTTTGCAACAGCTGTTCATGTCACCTGGAAAGGCAACTGAGCAAGCAATGGGATAATTTTTATCAGCTCATGAGCACTGGCTTTGCCTGCCAAAAGGCCATGTTTCTCAGCTAGAAAATTATATTCTTATCTGGAACTTGTATAGACTCTTAAATGCCTTAAATGCCAGGATCTAAATTCTTACTTTATGCTACATAGTCCTAAATTATTCTCACAGTCTCTAATTCAAATTAAAGGCATACTAACTCCTAAAGGGCATAACTATAACATCTTTTCAGATGCTACCATAACTTGGAGAGAATATTCAGCAAATAGGGTGGAGATGGAGCCTCATTCTATCTCTTTAACTTAAAATTACTTTCTTAAAATGACTTTCTGATGGCATCAGGAGCAGCCGTCCTGTTCTCTATTTAGGACTTTAATACATAAACTTCTCTCAAGCAACTGTTCCAAGCTCGTTCATGTTACCTTTTAGCTCTGGTCTTTCCAGATCTCATTTTTGGCCCATCTTCTGGGCAAGTCTCCCTAGCCCATGATCTTGCATTTGCCTTTCTCTGGGCCCCTTCCAGCTTCTCTATGGAGAAAGGCACAATGTCCTTTGGACTGCAGCCAAGGGAGAAACACTGACTCCATAATGACCACAGGCACTGCCTGTTCCCTGAAAACAGCACATAGCAGTGACAGAAGGATGCCAGGGGGACTGCTCACTCCCTTCTTGCTGTGGGAACCTCTACTAACATGTGTGGGATAATAAAACCAGCTAATTTTATCAGCAGGTGTCACCATAAAAACTGACCAACATACTTAACTAGCAGGTCAAAGATCTAAACCATAGTCAAGTCTGAAAGATGATTAAGTAAAAATCTAACAAATCTGTCAGTAACACTAATTGGGAACTCATCAAGATTTTCTAATCTAAATGCCTTCAAAACAACGTTATTATTTTGAAAGCAGTCTGATGGTGACAGAGGGAGATTTCAAGGCAAAAAGTATTTACATGTGTGGAATATGAAAGGAGAGTGGTGTGCAATATTTTATTTAGGTCATTATCTAATAAGATTATCTGTCTGCTGTTTCCAGATTCAAAAATAGTGTCAACAGAAAATTCTAGATACAATGTATTGCAATCAATGTGTGTGGTTGTCATTTTTTGATATGCAATAATCTACTTTTAATACTGCTTCTTGGTCTCATCCACTCTGGGCCTGTTATTGCAAAGTACTGACCCCAACACTTTCTTTTTCTTTTTCTAATTACTATCGCTATTGTTTTTTACTTTTATTTTAGGTGCAGGGGCACATGTGCACCTGTTTGTTGTATAGATAAACTGTGTGTTGCAAGGATTTTGGTGTACAGATTATTTCATCACCCATGTGTTCAGCATAGTACCTGATGGGTTTTCAATCCTCGCTCTCCTCCCACCTTCCACCCTCAAGTAGGCCCAGATGTCTGTTGTTCCCTTTTTTGTGTCCATATGTACTCAGTGTTTAGCTCCCACTTATAAATAAGAACACGCAATATTTGGTTTTCTGCTCCCATGTTAGTTTACTTAGCATAATGGCTTCTAGCTCCATCCATGTTGCTGTGTGGGACATGCTCTCATTCTTTTCACAGTTGCGTAGTATTTCATGGCATGTAAGTACCACATTTTCTTTATCCAGTTTACCACTGATGGGCATTTCAGTTGATCCCATGTCTTTGCTATTGTAAATAGCTATTGTAAATAGCATGTGCTGCAATGAACATACATATGCCTGTGTGTTTATGGCAGAAAAATTTATATTCCTTTGGGTATAAACCCAATAATGGGATTGATGAGTCAAATGATAGTTCTGCTTTTAGTGCTTTGACAAATCACCTGACTGCTTTCCACAATAGCTGCACTAATTTACATTCCCTCCAGCAGTGCAGATGCATTCCCTTTTCTCCATAACCTCATCAACATCTGTTCTTTTTTAACTCTTTTTAGTAGTCATTCTGACTGGCATGAGATGGTATATCATCATGGTTTTGATGTGCATTTCTCTAATGATTAGTGATGCTGAGCATTTATTCATATGCTGTTGGCCACATGTATGTCTTCTTCTGAAAAGTGTCTGTTCATGCCCTTTGCCCACTTTTTAATGGAGTTGTTTGTTTTCTGCTTGTAAATTTGTTTAAGTTCTTCATAAATTCTGTCTATTAGACCTTTGTTGGATGCACAGTTTGCAAGTATTGTCTCCCATTCTATAGGTTGTTTTCTGTCTCTGTTGATACAGAAATATTCTTGTTGATATTTTCTTTCATTGTGCAGAAGCTCTTTGTCAATTTTTGTTTTTATTGCAATTGCTCTTGGCATCTTCATCATGCAATCTTTGCCAGGTCCTATGTCCAAAATGGTATTTCCTAGGTTACCTTCCAGGATTTTTATAGTTTTACATTTTACATTTAAGTCTTCAATCCATTTGAATTGCTTTTTGTATATGGTGACAGAGGGAGGTTTCAGAAAGGGTCTGGTTTCAAACTTCTGCATATGGCTAGTTAGTTATCCCAGCACCATTTATTGACTCCCCATTGCTTTTGTTTTCAATTTTGTTGGAGATCAGATGGTTGTAGGTATGACATTATTCTTGGGCTCTCTATTCTGTTCCACTGGTCTATGTGTCTGTTTTTGTACCACTACCATGCTGTTTTGATTACTATAGACTTGTAATATAGTATGAAGTTTGGTAACGTGATACCTCCAGCTTTCTTCTTTTTGCTTAGGATTACTCTGGCTATTCAGGCTCTTTTGGGGTTCAGTATGAATTTTTAATTTTTTTCTATTTCTGTGAAAAATGTCACTGGTAGTTTGATGGGAATAGCATTGAATCTGGAAATTGCTTGGGCAGTATGGCCATTTTAATGATATTGATTCTTCCTATCCATGGAATATTTTTCCATTTGTTCATGCCATCTCTGATTTCTTTGACCTGTGTTTTATAATTCTCATTGTAGAGCTCTTTCACCTCCCTGCTTAGCTGTATTCCTACGTATTTTATTCTTTTTGTGGTTATTGTGAATAGGATTGCATTTTTGATTTGGCTCTCAGCATGGATGTTGTTGGTGTAGGAATGCTACTGACTTTTGTACATTGATTTTGTATACCAAAACTTTGATGAAGTTGTTTATCAGATGAATGATCTTTTAGGAAAAGACTGGGGTTTTCCAGGTATGGAATCACGTTATTTGCAAACAGAAATTGTTTGTCTTCCCCTCCTTCTGTTTGGATGTCTTTTATTTCTTTCTCTTGCCTGATTGCTCTGGCTAAGACTTCAATACTATGTTGAATAGTAGTAGTGAGAGAAGGCATCCTTGTCTTGTTCCAGTTTTCAAGGAGAATGCTCCCACCTTTTGCCCATTCAGTATAATGTTGGCTGTAGGTTTGTCATAGATGGCTTCTATTATTTTCAAGTATGTTCCATTAGTGTCTAGTTTGTTGAGGGTTTTTAACAAGAAGGGATGCTGAATTTTATCAAAATATTTTTTTGTATCCACCCTATTGAGATGGTCATGTGATTTTGTTTTTAGTTCTGTTTATGTAATGAATCACATTTATTAATTTGCATATGTTGAACCAACCTTGCATCCCAGGGATAAAGCCTACATAACTATGGTGGGATAGCTTTCTGATATTCTGCTGAATTCTGTTTACTATTATTTTGTTGAATATTTTTGCATCTATGTTCATCAGGGATATTGGCCTGAAGTTTTTGTTGTTACTGTTGTGTCTCTGTCAGGTTTAGGTATCAGGATGATGCTGGCCTCATAGAATGAGTTGAGGAGGATTCCTATCTGCTCAATTTTTGGAATAGTTTCAGTAGGGATGGTACCAGCTCTTCTTTACACATATGGTAGCATTCAGCTGTGAATCCATCTGGTCCTAGGCATTTTCTCATTAGTACACTTTTTATTCAATTTCAGAATTCATTATCAATCTGTTCAGGGATTTAATTTCTTTCTGGTTCAGTCTGGAGAGGTTGTATGTTTCCTGGAATTTATCAATTTCTTCAAGGTTTTCTAACTTGTGTGCATAAAGATGTTCAAAGTAGTCTCTGAGGGCTTTCCATATATCTGTGGGGTGAATGGTAACATCACCTTTGTCATTTCTGACTATATTCATTTAGTTTTCCTCTCTTTTTTTGTTTATTAGTCTAGCTAGAGGTCTACCTGAGTTATTATTAAAAATCTAACTTCTGGATTCATTGATCTTTTGTATGTTTTTTTGTGTCTCAATTTCCTTCAATTCAGCTCTGATTTTGGTTATTTCTTATCTTCTGCTAGCTTTGGGGCTGGTTTCGTCTTGTTTCTCTAGTTCCTCTAGTTGTGACACTAGGTTGCTAATTTGAGATCTTTCTAAATTTTCGATGTGTGCTATAAACTTCCCTCTTAACACTGTTTTGTCTGTGTCCCAGAGACCCTGTTATGCTGTAACTTTGTTTTCATTAGTTTCAAATAATTTGATTTCTGCTTTAATTTCATTATTTATTTAATTTCATTTCATTATTTATTTAATTTCATTATTTACCAAGTAGTCATTCAGCAACTCATTGTTCAACTTTCATGTAATCGTATGATTTTGAGCAATTTACTTAGCATTTGCTTTTATTATGCTGTGGTCTGAGAGTCTGGTTGATATGATTCGGGGTTTTCATAATTTGCTGAGGATTGTTTTATGCCAGATTGCATGATTGATTTTAGAATATGTGCCATGTGCAGATGAGAACAATTCTGTTGTTTTGGGGTGGAGAGTTCTATAGATGTCTATTAGTTCCATTTGGTCAAGTATTAAGTCTAGTCCCGGTTATCTTCGTTGTTATCTGTCTGATACTCCTCAGTGGGGTTTTAAAGGTCCTCACTGTTATTGTGTAGTTAATCTAAGTCTCTTCATAGGTTGCAGAGAACTTGCTTTATGAATCTGAGTGCTCCTATTTGGGTGTGTATATATTTAGGATAGGTCTTATTATTGAATTGAGCCCTTTACCATTATGTAATTCCCTTTTTGATCTTTTTTGCTCTTTGTTAGTTTAAAGTCTGCTTTGTCCAAAATTAGAACAGTAATCCCTGCTTTTTACTGTTTTCCATTTGCTTGGTAGATTTTTCTCCACCCTTTACTTTGAGTCTATTGATTTGATTGCATGTGAGATGGGTATCTTGAAGACAGCATATCGTTGGGTTTTGCTTCTTTATCCAACTTGTCCTTCTGTGTCTTAATTGGGACATTTAGCCGGTTTACATTCAAGATTAGTATCGATATGTGCAGATTTGACCCTGTCATTGTGTTGTTAGCTGGTTATTAGGCAGATTTGTTGGTGTGGTTGCTTTATAGTGTCACTGGTCTATCTATTTAAGTGTGTTTTTGTAATGGCCAGTGACAATCTTTCCCTTCCATATTTAGCACCTCCTCTGTACCACTTTTAAGGCAGGTCTGATAGCAAAGAATTCCCTCAGCATTTGCTTGTCTGAAAAAGATCTTAGTTTGCCCTAGCTTATGAAGCTTAGTTTGGCAAAATATGAAATTCTTGGCTGGAAATTCTTTTTTTAAGAATGCTCAATATAGGCCTCCAATATTTTCTAGTTTGTAAGGTTTCTGCAGAAAGATCTGATGTTAGCCTGATTAGGTTCCCTTTGTAGGTGACCTGCCCCTTCTCTGTAGCTACCTTCAAAATTTTTTCTTTCATTTTGACTTTGGAGAATCTGATAATTGTGTCTTGGGGATGTTCTTCTTGTGTAGTACTTCACAAGTGTTCACTGCATTTCCTGAATTTGAATGTTGGCCTCTCTTGCAAAGTTGAGGGAATGTTCGTGAGTGATATCCTGAAATACATTTTCCAATTTGCTTGCTTTCTCTTCCTCCCTTTCAGGGACACCAATTAGTCATATCTTGGGTCTCTTTACATAATCCCATATTTCTCAGAGGTTTTGGTCATTCTTCTTTATTGTTTGTTCTTTATTTTTGTCTGACTGAGTTATTTCAGAAAGCCAATCTTCAAGTTCTGAGATTCTTTCTTTAGCTTGTTTGATTCTGCTGTTAATATTTGCAGTTGCATCCTAAAATCCTTGAAGTGAGTTTTTCAGCTCTATCAGATTAGTTTGTTTCTTTCTTAAAATGATCATTTCATCTTTCATGTCCTGTATCATTTCACTGTATTCCTTAGAATGCTCGGATTGGGTTTTGACTTTCTTCTGAATCTTGATGATCTTAATTTCTATCCATATTCTGAATTATATTTCTGTCACTTCAGCCATTTCAGCCTGGTTAAGAACCACTGCTAGGGAACTAGTGCAGTTGTTTAGAGGTAAGAAGACACTCTAGCTTTTTGAGTTGCCAAAGTTCTTGTGCTGCTTTTTTCTCATCTTTGTGGGCTGATGTTCCTTCAATCTTTGAAGCTGCTGTCCTTTGGATTTTTTTAAAATCCTCTTTGACATCCTTGGGAGTTTGATTATGGTATAAGGTAAGTTCAGTTAACTGGCTTCATTTCTGGAAGATTTTAGGGGGCTAAGCCTCAGCTCAGAACTCCTGAGATGCATACTCTAACTTTTAGGGGCTGGTATCAGGCCCTTGGCTTTCTTCTGTGGCCCCCCTCAAGGTTAGGATCTTGCTGCCCTGGAGAGACTAAGGTGCTCTCAGACTGCTGGTCATGATACTCTAATAATTGGTGCCATCCAAAGCACTTTTTTGGGCACTGGCAGCAAGATCCATCTTCATTCTCATGTGCTATCAGCAGTGGCAGCACACTGGTGTACATTCTCATAGACTGAGGCAGAGCACTGATTGCCACAAAGGTGCTGGCCTCTGTGTGGGCATTCACAGTGGTGGTGGTGGTAGTGGTGGTGGCATGACAAAGGGCACAGGAGTCACCAGCATCCCTATGGCCAGCAGCAGTGTCATTGTGAATGTAGGGCTTTGGCAGGCACAGAGATGATGGTCTCTGTGCATGCAATCACACCAGCAGCAATGCAGCTCAGGACAGGGAGTGGGGCTGCTGGTCTCCTTTTGTGAATTCCCCATTGACAATGGTGTTACGGTAGGAGGGTAGGGTCCATTCATGGCAGCAGCAGTGGTATGTTGTGGTGCACACATGCACACATGCACCAGTGGGGAAGAGGTGGCAAAGTGTGCATGTGCCCCAATCAAGTAATGTGGGGGTTAGCTGTGGGCGAGTGCATGCCAGCAAAACACATGGGGGATGCTGCAGTATGGGGGAGATGGGTTGGCTAGCATGGGTCAGCAGGGGCTGTTCAGCTAGAGATCTCCAATGGTCAGGCATGGTCTGCCAGTGCAGGAGCTGTGATGCAGTTCCCTCAGAGGCACCCTGGCTGGACATCCAAGGCTGCAGTGCAAGCATGTGTACCCAGGCTGGGGCCCCAGAAGAGGCCAGCAGACAGGGGTGCACTTAGGTCACATTGGCCCCATTCCATGGGCATGATCATCCTGCTCTATTCTGATCCAACAGTTCACACAGGCTGAAGTATCCTAGGGAAGCAAGGCGACCCTTGAGGGATAGGTGCTTCTGGCCATGATCCACTGTAGACACTCCTGCACAAAACCCTCTGAGCTCCTTACCAGCTGGAATTCTGTTCCTACTACCTCTCTAAGCAGCTCTTCCTGCCAACTCAAGTGCCCATGAGGGATGTGGGGTCTCCTGCTGCCAGATTTCCAGAGGTCCATGGTGAGAGTGGGTTGCTCCTTGCCTGCTCAACTCACCCCTTCCCCAGGAGTTGTTGGAGGCCAGGAATGAGTCTCCAAGTGTGATAGCCCAGTCCAGGGTTCCCGGCCTCCTTGCCCTTCAGCCCAGCATCTGTGTCCTCCCTCCATTTATTTTCAATGCCTTCTCTCTGAACATCTGCTTGGAATGCACCAGTCCTCTGGATTTCCTGGTCCCTTGGTGGCAGATGTTCTTTCTCACTGCATCTAGTCAGCCATCTTGCTCCCTCACATTTCCATGGGTCAGAAGCTTAACCAGATCTTCTGATCAATGTCCCAAAGGCTATAATCAACATCTGAGGTACAAAGGTCTTTTTCCAAGCTCACTTTGGCTGGGCTGCCTGCTCCCCATTTCAATGCTGGGTGCCACAGGCTCAGGGCCTCTTGGGCTCTGGGAGGAGATGTAGTGGAAGGCAAGGCCATTATAAGGTCACTCCAGAGTCACCTAGCACTGTTACCACCTCATGGTCTCCAGCATCCAAGGAGAGTGTGGGCAGCTGGAGCCAGGTTCTCCTCCTCCTCCTTCTCTCCTCTTCTTCCTCCTCCTCCTTCTTTTCGTCATTTCCTCCTCCTCCTGCCTATTGCAGAGCAGCAGAAAGCAAAGGAGCTAGAAAAGGCTAAAATCAGTTCTTTTTCTGTAACCTTTTGCTTTGCTTTTATTAAGTTCTTAAGGCTTTTGGTCTTGAGTCCTAGATAAGATGCAAATAATTTTGAAGGGATCATAACTTTTAATATTATCAGTGGATATTTAAGAAAAAAATAAAACCATAGGATAGATTGATTGATAGTTAGTAGAGAATAAAAAGAAGATTCAGGAGAGGCCATGGGGAGATGAAGAGAGAGAAAGGGGTGGAGAGTGTGCATGAGTGTATGTGAGTGTGTGTGTGTGTATGTGTGCATGTGAGAGAGAGAGAGGGCAGGGGAGGGAGGGAGAGAGAGAGTGAGAGAGAGAGAAAGAGTGGAAATTCTATAAAGAAATTGCCACTTCTTCTGTTCAACTATTTCACTATTTTGTCAAAACTTTGCACTGCCTCTAAGGTCTCCTGCAACTCACCCACCCACCGCTCTTACTCCATCGTATTCAACTTCCAAACTAAGAGGAAAGCCCGAGCTATATGTCCTATGCATCAATCAGGGAAGAGATATTGAGAAGAATAAACAGAGAAACTGTAAGTGGCTGAACACTACACAGGGACAAAGAATAATTGCTTGGTTCTAAGATGGGCCTGGCCTGACCAGATCAGGCCACAGTTAGCCTGTTCCCAGGACACCTGGGGGTCATTAGTCCCAGAAAGGGAATCATTGCAGCTGATCCTATGAAAAGCCAAGCAGGCTTTCCTGATGAAATAGCATGCCAGCCGATTAAGATATTGCTCTGCGACAAAGAGGAACATATGGAAACTATTCTGAGAAGGATAGTCATGATTACCCCGCAGATTGACCCAGACAACTTAATAATTGTGGGGCCAATGTAGAAGAGGAGCATTTTTATTAATATAATTTTTCTTTTTCTTTAACACAACTAGTCATTCTTTTCAAATTATGCTATGTGGGCCCAACAAAAAGCAGGCAGAAGAAATATTTGCTTTTGATTAAATACATTGTTGATTTCCTTAGAAAAGGAAATTATCTGCAAAACATAATACATTTTAGTGGATTTATGGAAATTACCTCAAAACTGAAGCTCAGGATAATTTCACACCAGGAATCTCAATTTTTTAAAGAAGAAAGAATAGGCAAGAGTTCAAAAATCTTCTCCATGGTATTGTATGTCTGGAAAAACTTAGTACTTTTAAGAAAAAATGACATGAATAAAGTAATGGTATTAGTACTCCTTTTTTGGAAAAAAATATTCACATGTATGATTTGGAGAGAACATTTGCTTTTGTCAAATGTGTCAGAGCCCTTTATTGGGTGCACTGATACTACTCATCTCAGCCTTCAAGGCAGAATGATTTCTAGTAGAATCATGCCTATGCCAACCAACATTAAGGAGTTATGTGAGTTTCCTTAATATTAGCATATTTCTCTCCTTTAGGAAAGGGTACAGATATGAATGAATGTTTAAAAGAAGGAACCATGACACATAAACCAGACCATATTCTTGGCTCTGACTTAGAATGAATCATAATATTTGGAGCAATAGCACAGGCATTTGCTAAGTACCCATGCCAACTGGCCTATCAAAAACTGGTTCTTTCCAAATCACACATGTGTATATGTTTTTCCAAAAAAAAAGAAGACTAATACCATTGTTTTATTCATGCAATTTTTCTTAAAAATGTTAAGTTTCACCAGACATACAATATTGTGAAGAATATTTTTCAACTCTTGTCTATCCTTTCCTCTTTAAAAAGTTGAGATCCCTGGTATAAAATTCTTCTGAACTTCATTTTTGAGGTAATTTCTGTAAATAAACTAAAATGTATTACGTTTTGCGATATTTTTTCTCTCAACTAAAACATCCATTTTAATCAATATTTGGCAAGAAAATATCTACCTGTTTCATCTTCACTGGTTATTTCCATAAACTGGAAAGAATGACTGTCTAAATGGTAGTTATGTCCCATGAGATGTTTAAGCAAAGGGGAAAAATATACAAAAAAGAATGCCAAATTTTGTCTGGGCCACCAGAATGACAGTAAAAATTTATCATGCTAGAAAGTAATGCCATCGTATCCAAACAGGAGCTGCTGAGATGTTGGTCCATACTGAGGGGACCACAGCCTTTGCCTCCATGAATTCAGATGCCATCTTGTCCTTGGACTCCAAACCAAATGACATTGTTTAGACTGTACCCTAGAACTAGATATCCCTAAGAAGGCAAATTATTTGGAGAGACCTAACTAGGATTCTAATCTACTTTGGTCAGTGTTACTCGATTTGACATTGAGTGTTGCAGGGTGCTAAACAGAACTTACTTCAAGATGACTAAGGGACCTCAGGTGTATGAATTCAGAAAAGAGCCACTTTATGGTGGCAGCCAAAAACAAGGTAGATTTCTTGATGTAGGTTCACCCCAAATCCAGCAAAATAAGAACTAGGAAACACCAGTTAAAGTATATGAATGGCTTTGATCTAAATAGCAGAAGAAGTAAACTCAGTAAGCATTTGTTATTTTAAAATGCTGAGTCACAGGTTAAAGAAGGGTTTAACATAAACTCATGGTTTGTGGATCCATAATATAACATTAAGAAAAGATGGTGATACTTAGTATACATTTTGTGGTTGATGTCAACAAGGTTAATAATATCCTTCTGTAAAACAGGACTTGTTTCTTAGAACTGCAAGAGGAAAAAAAACGGCCTTTAGAGGCTAAGACTGGAATAAGATCCCACAGTGAGCTAATGACTCAGACTAGGTGCCAGATCAAGGTACTGATTCTCAGTACTAGTACTTTTCTCCAGACCAGTATTTCTCAAATTGTGTACCTCAAATTTCTTGGTGTGATTACACACACACACATGCACACATGCATCCTTATCTATCTATATATTTATATATAGATATATATGTATATAGCTCCTTTCTTAGTGATTCACAATGCACATTATCATATTAATAATTCTGAGTAATCTTTCAGTAAAGAAATTTGTTTAACTTTACTAAGCTCAACTTTTCCCAAACTTATTTGACCATGAAGCCCTTTTTGCACTTAATAATTAATTAACATCTCATGAAACTAAATCACGAAATGTCTGCATCAAAACCTCATTTGTATTCATAATTATTCTATTTGGCCCACTGGTTCACTTTTTTCAAACTGGTTAATGCAAACTAGAAATATGAGCAGCAAATAAAAACAGATTCTTAAATAAAACCCCAACAGTTTCATTCATTCAACCAACTCATCACAGTAACAGTGAAATCCCAAGGTTATGTGTGCCCAGACCAGCTGGCATGGCACAGAGCCAATGGTGATCTCTGTATTTTTGCACATTTGCAAATCAATACAGCATTGGACCACTTTTTGCAAAGGCAGATTGGCCATAACATTAGATGTATACAAACTGATTTAAAGAAAATTTTCTTTGACACTTACAGACTTTTTTGCATAAAACAGAAAGTGAGCATCCCATACAACAGAGTTAGGTCTGTAGATTTTTGTTGAATCAAGAGTACACTTAACTTTAGAGGTGAATCTTTATCTCTAAATAAAACGAAAGGAGGTTCAAACCAATATCTTATAGAGAGTTATAAAAGCTTCATTCTATTTTAAAACCTATTCATCGGTTCCCGTGGCACTGTCATTTCACCTTTGTGAAATGAGAATATTAGGCTGTCAAACTGGTATGGAAATTCTAAAATTCTTAAGTGTTTATATAATCTTCTGGCTTAAGGAAACATCTGCAAAGGCATCATTCGCGTTTGTCAAATGTGGCAGAGCCTTCTCATGCTACTCATCTCATTCCTCATGGCAGAATGATTTCTAGGAGAATCATGCATATGCCAACTGACATTGAGGAGTCATCTGATTTCCCTTGAGATTAGCATATTTTTCTCTCTCTCTCTCTGTCTCTCTCTCTCTCTGTTTGTCTCTGTCTCTCTCTGACACACACACACACACACACACACACACACACATGCCTGGAACGTAGTTGATAGACTCTAATGATTAATTTTATGTGCCAACTTAACTAGAACAAGGGGTGTCCACATCGCTGGCAAAACATTGTTTCTGGGTATGTCTGTGAGGGTGTTTCTGGAAAACTTTCGCATTTTAATAAGTAGAGTAGACTGAGTAAAGAAGATGCATCCTCTTTGGATAGATGCGGGAGGCATCATCTAATCCATTAAGAGATTGAATAGAACAGAAAGGTAGAGAAAGAGCTAATTTTCTCTCTACCCCGCCCCTTCCTTCCATCTTTGAGCTGGGACATCCAACTTCTCTTGCCCTCAGACATCAGTGCCCCTGGTTCTTGGACCTTTGGACTCCAAGATTTACACTGGTACCTCCTTTCTTGATTTTCAGGCCTTTCCCTACCCTTACTGGTTCTCAGTCCTTCAGCCTTGAACTGGGAAATAAACTATCAACTCCCCTGATTCTCAGGCCTTCAGACTTGGAGTACATTACACCATCGGCTTTACTTGTTCTCCAGCTTGGAGATGGCATATCATGGGACTTCTCAGTTTCCATAATCTTGTGAGCAAATTTCCATATTGTGTGTGTGTGTGTGCATGTGGCATGTGTGTGTACACATATCCTATTGATTCTGTTCTCTAGAGAACCCTGACTGATACAGACTTTGGTACTGATGGTGGTTCTTAAAAAACAGAATTTTTTTTCTCTTTTTCTGAATTGATTTTGGGGTTTCTGGGATTGGCTCTCTAATTAGATTTTAAAATGCTAACGACTCTCTTTCCAGTAGTGGAAAAAAAAGGCACTGACAGTTTACGGCATGATCTGGTTATAGAGATATGCAAAATATCTGCCTTGGATACTCCTAATCAACCACTTATAACAAGTAAGGAGCTGGGTACTCTGTTAACCTTCTCAGATGGAGGCACAAGACCTTGTTTTGTGATTGGCTGAATTACAACACAAGCTGAACTCACAGCTTCACACAGTGTCTACTATTATAGTGAGGATATTCATTGGGAATAAATAGGATCCTGTAAGTTAAGATGGGGACAGATGGAAAGACACTAATGAAGTTGGGGACATTGAGTCCTAAATTCGGGTAAATCTTTGCCAGTGGAAGAGGTCTCTTCAACCCCAGCAAAAGCAGCCTCCCCACTAGCCCCCAGTTGTATCAGCCTATCTGCCTCCATCTGAGGGAATTGAGCCTGTACTGCCTGAGGAAATGATAATGGCCTCCCATAAGGCAGTTCCCATTCAAGACAATATAAATTCTCCTCAGGGCCCACTCCTACCGCCCCTTTTTGCTTCTAGAGCTATGACTAGACTCAAGTCCCAGCAGACTCATGAGGAGGTATACTACATTCCAAAAGAACTGCTTGTGTTTTCTAATTTATACAAGCAGAAATCAAGGGAACACATATGGGAACGGATATTAAGGGTGTGAAATAAAGGTAGAAGGAGTATAAAATTGGATGAGGCTGACTTCATTGATATAGGCCCACCAAGCAGAGATTCTGCATTTACTGATGCTGCTCAGACGGTAAGAAAGGGCTCTATCTGTCTGGTGGTTGGTTGGCTGAAACATGGTTCAAAAGACAGCCCACCCGCCTAATCTCCTTTGCTTTAATGTAGAGGAAGGGATTCAAAGGCTTAGAGAAACTGGAATGTCAGAGTGGATTTGCCATTTAAGACCTAGCTTTTACTAAATTTATTTTGAGAAATAAATTTGTGAGGGGATTCCTAGCATCCTTGAAGACATCTATGATTGTTCTTCTCTGTAGGCCAAACCCTAGAGTGTGAACTGCAGTCACTCAATTGGAAAACCTAAATGCAATGGAAGTAACTGAATCTCATGTCAGTACTCAACTGCCAGAGGCAAGGTGGCCATAGTTACCATAAAGGACAACAGCAACCAGAATAGTCTGATTCTCAGAGAACTATGAGGATAGCTAGTTAATAATGTGTTCCTAGAAGTGAAATAGATAAAAAGCCTACTAAATTCTTACTTGATCTGTATAAGCAGATAGTGAACAAGTCTAACTCATAAAGACAGAGAGTCACAGCCCTTCAATTAACTCGCAGACTTGAGCCAGTTGCAGACCTAGAACTCCTTGAATGAGGAGAGACCAGGTCCCCTCTAAGGAAGAAACCTGGTACACTACCAAAATTTTATACTGTTACTTTTTCTCTCAGCTTTCCCTAAGTGACCCATGGCCTCTTAAAAGAGTAACTGTGCATTGAAGAAAAAGAAATAATCAGAACTTTGAATAACTGCTGGAAAATGGTTCTGAACTAAAGTTGTCCTTTGAATGATGTGGGGTCTGGGGTGCTGATCTCTGCGCAATTAAAAATCAGCACAAAACTTTTGACTCCCCAAAAACTTAACTACTAGTAGCCTACTGTTAACCAGAAACCTTACAAAACATAATCAATTAACACATATTTTGTATGTGATATGTATCATATACTGTATTCTCACATTAAAGCTAGAAAATACGTTATTAAGAAAAATCACAGGGAAGAGAAAATATATTTCCTATTCATTTAAGTAGGAGTGGCTCATCATAAAGGCCTCTATCCTCATCATCTTCATGTCAAGTAGGCTGAGCAGGAGGAGAAAGAGAAGCAAGTTAGTATTGCTGACTTAGAGGCAGAGGCAGAAGAGGGGAAGGAGGTAGAAGGGGAGGCAGGAGAGGCTGTCATACTTGGCGTAACTTTGAGGAAATACATTGTAATTTCTGACATTTTTTGCTTTTTCAACTCTCTAAAAATGTTTCTATATGTCACCAAACCTTCTTTCACTGTTTGCTTTAGGTTCAATGCCCATAAGAGTCCATGTCATAAAGGAAATCAAAAGCAATCTTGAACAATCAGAATGCTTCTGCCAGATTGTCTCATATAAATTTGTTTCTTGGCATTTCTTCTTTCTTCTATGTCTTCTTCCCCATCGCCTGGCACTGATCAAGTCATCTTTTGTTAATTCCTGTGGTGTGTCTATTCACGCTTGAATTTCTTCAAAATCTGTATTTTAAAGGGTTTCTTTATCCCTCATCTTTTTGCCTTATCCACAATCTCTTTCATGGTTTCCTCGATTGGCTCTGTTGTAAATCCTGTAAAGTCATGCACACCTTGGCAGTTTTCTCCAGTAGGAATTTATTACAGGCTTGATGGTTTTTGTGGCTTTTCTATAACAATGATTGCATCTTTAATGGAGTGATCCTTCCAGACTTTAATGATGTTCTCTTTATCATAAGTTATCTTTCATAGTGTTGACAATTCTTTCCATAGAGTAGCATGTGTGATGAACCTTAAAGTCCTTATGACACTATGATCTAGAGGTTGACTTAGAGATGCTGTCTTCGGGGGCGAGTAGACCACTTTGACACCTTCATTGTCAAACTCATTGGATTGTGGGTGTCCAAGAGCATTGTCTAATATCAAAAGAACTTGCAGACTTCAAGGACAAATAATCAATGAAACCAATCCAGAAAAAGAGTTCTTCTTGTCTAGGTCTTCTTGTTGTACAACCAAAGGCTGCCAGCAGGTGCTTACTTTTTCCCTTCAAGGCTTGAGGGTTAGTGGCTTTCTAGATAAGGGTAGTCTTGATTATAAACCCGACTTCATTTACACAAAACAGTAGAGTTAGCCTATTCCTCCTTGTCTTAAATCCTGGTTCTTACTTATCTTTCTTTCTAATACATGTTCTTTGTGGCTTTTTTTTCTACAATAAGACTTTTGGTCTGCATTTAAAAGCTGTTCAGGCAGATATCCTTTCTCTTCAGTGATTTTCATAATTACTTCTGGGAACTTGTCTGCTGCCTCTTGGTTGGCAGAGCTGCTTTTTCTGTTATCTTGACTTTTTTGAAAGCCAAACTGCTTTCTAAAATTATCAAACCATCCTTTGCTGGTTTAATTTCTCCAGCTTTACATACTTCACCTTTGCTTTAAATTTTCATGTAATGACTTTCCTTTTTCTCAAATCATAGTAGAGTTCATAGATGTGCCTTTCTTGTAGCAACCCTGTATCCAGATAAAAACTACATTTTCAATACAAGATAAAAGGAGTTTTTTTTTTTTTTTTTTGAGACAGAGTTTTGCTCTTGTTGCCCAGGCTGGAGTGCAATGGCACAATCTCAGCTTACCACAACCTCCACCTCCCGTATTCAAGTGATTCTCCTGCCTCAGCCTTCTGAGTAGCTGGGATTACAGGCATGCACCACCACTCCCCGCTGATTTTGTATTTTTAGTAGAGAGGGTTTCTCCATGTTGGCCAGGCTGGTCTTGAACTCCTAACCTCAGGTTATCCATCTGCCTCAGCCTCCCGAAGTGCTGGGATTACAGGCATGAGCCACTGTACCCGGCCAAAAAAAAGTGCAAGGTTTTTATGCATGCTGAAGTAGCTGCAGCAAGGGCTTTATGAATTTTCTCTCTCTCTTTTCCTCTCTCTCTCTGTCTCTTTTCCTCTCTCTCTCTCTCTGTGTGTCTCTCTTTTTACACTAGTTCTTACACTTGATTAATTTATCTTGAAATGATGAACAACTACAGCTGCAGAACTCAATCTACAGTACATATCAAGTAATTAAATTTTTCTTGTAATGTTACGACTTTTTTCTGTGTCCTAGGAGCACTTCTAGCATCACTACTGGCATTTTTTATGGGTCCCATGGTGTTATTCAAAGTCTACAGGATTGTGCTAAAAACAATGAATAACAGGAGAAAACTGTAAGAGATCATTTTTTACTGCAATATGCAATTTACTGGAGAGATAACTGTTTTAATAAGATACAATACTTGAGTTCACCACAATAGCAACAGGAGGTGGCTGCAAAATTATTACAGTGGTGTAGTATATACTACAGTTAATATTTATAGTATATACTACAGTTAATATTATGCAGTTATAATGTAATACTACATCTTTATATTTATTTATATTTCTCTCAACTGCTAGTGGCATTGTGTACCGGGTGCCTGTGCATAAGTTTAACTTTTTGTAATAGATCTGTATATATTTTACGGTAGTAAATGATAAAGTATACTGGCATCTACATATATTTTATGAATTCATGACATACTTACATTTTTCTTAATTTTTTTTTTCTTTTTGAGATGGAGTCTTGCTCTATTGCCCAGGCGGGAATGCAGTGGTGCGATCTCAGCTCACTGCAGCCTCAGCCTCCTGGTTTCAAGAGATTTTCCTTCCTCAGCCTCCTGAGTATCTGGGATTACAGACACATGCCAGCATGCCCAGCTAATTTTTGTATTTTTAGTAGAGATGGGGTTTCACCATGTTGGCCAAACTGGTCTCGAACTCCTGACCTCAAATGACCCACCCACTTCAGCCTCCCGAAGTGTTCTGATTACAGGCTTCAGCCACCATGCCCAGTCTTTTTATTAATTTTTAAAAAATATTTCCAGTCTATGTAGTTGATTTGCAAGTTTATTTCAAATTATTGCAAAACATTTTTAATGCATTAGTTGAAAAAAATCCACATATAGGTGGATTTGTGTAGTTCAAACTCATATAATTCAAGGGTCAACTGTATATTGATTCTGGGAGACCCATAATGTCACTCTAGTAAGAGTAGGTAGGGGCTTACAGAGGTCAGGTGATCAATGTAGTTTTAGCTTAAATCTGTCTCACAGTGGATCTGGTGGGTCCCAGAACCCATTCTGCGGTTATTTCTTCAAATCCAGACTGCATAATCGGAACAAACATACTTAGCAACTGGTAGAGTCCTCAGATTGGTTTTCTTACCTATTATGGGGGGAAAGGCCAAACAGAAGCCATTAGAACTGTTTCTACCTAGGAAAATGGTAAATCAAAAGAAATACGGCATTCTTGGAGGATTGCAAAGATTAGTGACACCATTAAGGACTAGAAAGATGCAGGGGTGGTGATTCCCACCACATCCTCCTATAATCCTTCCGTTTGACCTGTACAGAAGACAGTTGACAGATCTTGGAGAATTATTGTCAGCTTAACCACGTGGTGATTCCAATTGCAGCTAGTATACCAGATGTAGTTTCATTGCTAGAGCAAAATAACACATCTCCCTTGGTATCTGGTATGCACCTATTGACATGACAAGTGACTTTTTCTCTATACCTGTCTATAAAGCTCATAAGTAGTAATTTGGTTTCAGCTGGTATGGTCAGTAACCCACCTTCTCTTTTCTACCTTGGAAACTTGGGGGTGTATCAACTCTCCAGTCCTATGTCATTATATAGTTTGCAGGGATCTTGATTGTCTTTCCCTTCCACAAGATATCACTCTGGTCTACTATATTGATGACATTCTGCTGATTGGACCTAGTGTGTGGGAGGCAGCAACTACTCTAGACTTATTGATAAAGCATTTGCATGTCAAAGGGTAGGAAATAAATCTGACTAAAAATCAGCAGCCTTTACCTCAGTTACATTTCTAGGGGTCCAGTGGTATGAGGCATGTGAAGATATCTCTTCTAAGATGGATGAGTTGTTGTATCTGGCCTCATCTACAATAAAAAAACAGACACGATGTTTAGTGGGCCTGCTAGGACTTTGGAAGCAACATATTTCCCACTTCAGTGTGTTACTCTGGTGTACTTACCAAGTGACCTATACAACTGTTATTAGTGGGGTCTTGAACAAAAAGAAGATTCTGAAAGGTCCAGGCTGCTGTGCAAGCAGCTCTGCCACTTGGGCCATATGCATCCTTATCTTTAAGTACCATTGTTTCTTAAAGTGGCAGTGGCAGATGAGGATGCTGTTTGGAGCCTTTAGCAGGCCTCCATAGATAAATTACAGATCAGGCCTTCAGGTTTTTGGAACAAGACCCTCCCATCATCTGCAGATAACTACTCTCCTTTTGAGTAACAGCTCTTTTCCTGTTACTGGGTCTTAATAGAAACTGAATGCTTAAACATGGGCCACCATGAGTCCAAGGAACCTGACCTACCTTTGATGAACTGGGTGTTAGATGACCCACTAAGTCATAAAGTTACGTATGCCCAGTAAAACTGCATTATCAAATGGAAGTGATATATATGTGATTAGGCCCAAGCAGGGCCTGAAGGCACAAGTAAGTTACATGAGGTAATGGTCCAAATATTCATGGTCCCCACTCCTGCTACACTGCCTGTACCTGTGCCCTGTACCTATGGCCTCATGGGGATTTCCCTACAATAAGTTAACTGAGGAAGAGAAAACTTGGGCTTAGTTTATAGATGTCTCTGTATGATACACAGGTACTGTCTGAAAGTGGACAGCTTCAGCATTACAGCCCCTTTCTGGGACATCCCTGAAGACAGTGGAGAAGGAAAATGCCCCCCACCCCTGTGGGCAGAACTTCTGGCAGTGCATCTGGTTGTGTACTTTGCTTGGAAGGAGAAACAGCCAGATGTGTGATTATATACTGATTCATGGGCTGTAACCACTGGTTGGGCTGGATGAAATTTGGAAGGAACATTGTTGGAAAATTGATTGATAACAAAATTGGAGGAAGAGTGAATAGACCTCTCTGAATGGGCAAGGAAAATGTAAAGATATTTGTGTCTTACGTGAATGCTCACTGAAGGGTGACCCAAGCAGGGTAGGATTTTAACAATCAAGTAGATAGGCTGACCCATTCTGTGGATACCAGCCAGCTTCTTTCCTCAGCCACTCCTGTCATCACCCAATGGGCTCATGAAGAAAGTGGCCACGTTGGTTGGGATGAAAGCTATGCACGGGCTCAGCCACACAGATTTCCACTGACCAAGGTGGATCTGGTTACAGCCACCACTGAGTGCTCAATCTGCCAGCAGCTGAGACTCTGATAAGGTACCATTTCCCCAGGGTGATCAGCCAGATACCTGGTAGCAGGCTGATTACATTAAACTGCTTATATCATGGTAGGGACAGCATTTTGTCCTTATTAAAATAAATAATCTAGATACAGATTTTTCCTTCCCTGCATGCAATGCTTCTGTCAACAGTACCATCCCTGGACTTACAGAATACCTTATCATCATGGTATCGTTCATATCACTGCTTTTGACCAAAGAACTCACTTCAAAGCCAAAGAAGTGAAGCAATAGCACTTGCTCTCACAGAATTCACTGATCTTGTTGGAGTAGCTGGCTTGGTAGAACAGTGGAATGGCCTTTTGAAGACTCCATGCCAGCTAGGTGGCAATACCTTGTAGGGCTGGGGGAAGGTTCTCCAAAGTCTGGACATACTCTGAATCATTCTCCAATATATGGTGCTGTTTCTCCAATAGCTAAGATACACGAGTCCAGGAATCAAAGAATGGAAAAGAAAATGGCACCACTCACTGTTACCCCTGCTGGCCTGCTAGCAAAATGTTTGCTTCCTGTTCCCATGACTTTATGCTCTGCTGACCTCAAGGTCTTAGTTTTAGAGAGAGGAATGCTTCTACCAGGAGACAAAACAATTCTATTGAACTAAAAGTTAAGACTGCCACCTGGCAACTTTGGGCTCCTCATGCCTCGGAGTCAACAGGCCAAGAAGGGAGTTACAGTGTTGGCTGGGGTGATTACTCTGGGCTACCAAGGAAAAACTGACTACCACTCCACAATGGAGGTAAGGAAGAGTATGTCTGGAATACAGGTAAATCCTTAGGGCATCTCTTAATATTACCCCACCCTGTGATTAAGGGCAATGAAAAATACAACAACCCAATCCGGGGGGACCCTTCAAGAATGAAAGTTTGGATCACCCCAATAGGTAAAGAACCACAACCAGACAAGGTTTTTGCTGAAGGCAAAGAACATACAGAATGAGTACAAGAAGGAAGTTATAAATACTAGCTGTGACCACAGGACAAGTTACAGAAATAGGGAGTGTAATTGTCATAATTATTTTCTTCTTACTTTGTTATGAATGCATTTCTGTATATATGTGTATATGTATATGCAAATATCTTTGTTTAATTTCCTCTCTTATTCCCTAATTATGTAACATAAGATATATTCACTTTATATCAGCATTTAAATATTGCAAATTTTATATCACAGTACTTAAGTTACAGGACATCAAGAGAAGAGTAAACATCATTCAAAGACTTTACTACCTCTTCTGGGGAAGGGATTAATGAATTTTTAGCTATACACAGGATAGTTGTATTATGTTAGGAAGAATTATAACCTCATTATTGTGTTTATTTTGAGATCAAATATGGTTTAACGAGATGCTTAAGGATACCAAGTAGACAAGGGATGGGTTTGTGATGCTTAATTTTATGTGTCAACTTGACTGGGCTAAGGGATGTCCATATAGCTAGTAAAATATGATTTCTAGGTATATCCGTGAGGGTGTCTCCAGATGACATTAGCATTTAATTCAGCAGACTGAATAAAGATTCACCTTCATCAATGTGGGTAGGTATCCTCCAATCATTGCAGGCCTAGATAAAATAAAAAGGTGGAGAGAAGGTGAATTGTCTTTTTCTCTGAGCTAGGACATGCATCTTCTCTCCTACTCTCAGACATCAGAGTTCCTGATTCTCAGACCTTCTTCCACCTGCACTCTCAGTTTTCAGGCCTTTGACCTCAGACGTCACCCGCTATGCTAGAGTCAGGCCTTTGAACTCAGACAGAACTACGCTACTGACTTCCCTGGTTCTCCAGCCTGCAAATGGCATATCATGAGATTTCACAGCCACCACAATCTCACAAGCCAAATCCCATAATAAATTTCCTCATATATATCTATGTATATCCTATTTGTTGTTTCCCTAACTAATATACAGCCCCTTGGGCTTAAAATGTATTAGGACATTTTAATGAACTAGTATGTTAAAATATACTAGTAAATTAGTACATTTAGTAATTTTAGGAGCCTTAAACGCCAGCCTAGGCAAGATTCTGCCCAAGTTTCCTCTGATACCAATCTGTATTCATTTTGATTCCCCATAGTTCATTCCTCTTGAGAGAACTGCTAATTTAAATAGAAAAGTACCTAAACTCGTGTGATTATTGTAGTCTAATATGGTTAAATTACACCCCATGGGATAATTTAAGAGGAAATTACATTTTTATTTCCAATCAATGGACCAATGTTATGGTTTATTTTATAACAACAATTCTTTTGCCTTTGCTTATCTCTAGGTCGATATTTTTAGACTGAGGTGGAAAACATTATTTGCTGTAATCTTACCCTTAATATTGCTTTTTTGTACATTTCCATACATATAATTTGTGCTATGAGAATTAGAGGATAATAAGTTTGTTAATAAGCACTAATTTTCTCTACAGTTTCATAGGAAATGTTTTGTGTCTCAAAGAATTTATAGAATTTACAGTAATTGTCTTTGAGGAGTGATTTCCCTCTATCTGCCTCATAGAATAGCTGAGATCAACCTTGATTGCCTTTTAAGTTGAATAAATTGGAGGACAGGCTGCCCAGTATCTTAATTCTTCTAAGACTGCTTGCAACCCAGAAAGTGTGAACAGTGTGATGATGAATGCTCTTAAGAACAGGTAAAAGTGAAGTTCTTCAAACTAATTTATTATTTTGGAACTAATAAATTAGAATACTTCTCAATAGATACATTGAGTTTACCGATGTCTAAATAATGAATACAAGTTTGGTAATATTTTTACTGTTTTCTGCTGTAAAAGGCAGCTATAAAAGTACTAATTTCTATTGAGACTGCAAGAGATATATTATTTGATTCAATAGTTTTGAGATCATGTCCCCACGATTTTTTCTTTGTTTGTTTGTTTGTTTTTTGTTTTTGTTTTTGGTTTTGGTTTTTGAGACAGAGTCTCTCTCTGTCACCCCAGCTGGAGTGCAGTGGCTTGATCTCGGCTCACTGCAAGCTCTGCCTTCTGGGTTCACACCATTCTCCTGCCTCAGCCTCCTGAGTAGCTGGGACTGCAGGCACCCACCACCGCGCCCGGCTAATTTTTTGTATTTTTAGTAGAGACAGGGTTTCACTGTGTTAGCCAGGATGATCTCAATCTCCTGACCTCGTGATCCACCCACCTCGGCCTCCCAAAGTACTGAGATTACAGGTGTGAGTCACCGCGTCCAGCCGGTTCCCACATTTTTAAATTCATGATATTCTTCCTACTTTTATTCAGTATCCATTTTGAAATTACATCTCCATTTTAAAACATAATCTTTCCAAGTCAGAGTTATTCTGTTTCACTCTTTTTTTTTTTTTTTTTTTTTGGGACGGAGTCTCGCTCTGTTGCCCCGGCTGGAGTGCAGTGGTGCTATCTCAGCTCACTGCAGCCTCCGCCTCCCAGGTTCAAGTGATTCTCCTGCCTCAGCCTCCCAAGTAGCTGGGATCACAGGGATGTGCCACCATATCAGGCAATATTTTGTATCTTTAGTAGAGACAGAGTTTCACTATGTTGGCCAGGCTGGTCTTGAACTCCTGACCTCGTGATCCGCCCACCTCGGCCTCCCAAAGTGCTGGGATTACAGGCATGAACCACCACACCCGGCCTTCTATTTCACTCTTACTAAGCAGCTAAAATCTATTCTTTTTAACTTACTCTCTGCTTCATGTCCCTTTTCTCTACAATTTCTTAATGTTGGATAATGCCAGGACTTAATTGTTGAACATTATGAGCTGCCTCTCTGTCTACACTTACTCCTTTGGTTATCTCATCAGGGCATCAAATGCTGTCTTTATGCTAGTAGCTCCCAAACTTATAGTTTTAGTTCAGTCTTCACTCCAAAATTCCAAACTCCTATACCCAAATTCCTAGTCATCAGGTCTACCTGTATTTCTAATAAAAATCTAAAACTTACCATGTACAAGACTGAATTAATATTTTTGAGATGATATTCCTACATTTTAAAATACCTGATATTCTTCCTACTGGTATTCCATATCCATTTTAAAATTACATCTCCATTTTAAAAAAGACCTCACTCTGAAATTCCAAGCTCTTAGTCAACAGCTCTACTTGTATTTCTATAATAACAAAAGTCTAATATTTACCATGTCCAAGACTGAATTCTTGCAAAAGCTACTTTACCTAAGCCTTCCTCTTCTCACTCGGAGTCAGCTTTGTTCTTTCAAGTGTCAAAACCTTAAGTCATCCTGGACTCCTCTCTTCCTCATACTTTACACCCAATCTAACTGGAAATTGAGTTGGTTCTATCATCAAAATTGATCCATATATATATATAGATTCCCCATAGTTCATTCCTCTTGAGAGAATACACACATTCCTCTGTGTGTGTGTATGTGTGTGTGTGTGTGTGTATGTGTATATATATATGTGTACACACACACAGACAGGTGAGTATATAAATAAACATAGTTGCATATATACATGAAGTGGTAGGTGGAAGAATGCCCCCTCTCCAAATATATTAGCATTCTCATCTTGGGCAAATGTGAATATATTACTTTATGTGACAAAAGGGACTTTGCAGATGTGATTAAGTTAAGAGCCTTGAGATGGGGAGATTAACCTGGATTATCTGGGTGGGTCCAACATAATCACAATGGTCCTTAAAAGAGTCAGAGGAGAAGCGACAACTAAAGCAGAGTGTCACAATGATGCAATGGTGATTTGAAGACGCTGTGATGCTGGCTTTGAAATGGAAGAAAGTGTCTGAGTCAAGGAATGCAGCCTCTAAAGGGTGGAAAAGGAAAGGAAACAGATTCGCTCTTAGAGCCTCCAGAAGTAATGCAATCCTGCCAATGTCTTGATTTTAGCCCACTGAAATTCATTTCAGATGTTTGACCTCCAGAACTGTAAGTTAATAAATTGGTATGGTTTTAAGCCACTAAGTTTGTGGTAATTTGTTACAGAGCATAGGAAACTAACATACTTGGGTTAGTAATATGTATTTATTTCCTAGCTGTGTCACTAGATGGGTCTAGAGGTAATGATATCCCACTAGCAGCAAGTCTACCTAGTGTCTAGATCTTACTTTTTAAGTATCATCCTTCAACAAAAGGTACCAGGGCTTCTTTGGAAAATCAGATCCTAGGGTTGTTGCAGGGAAAAACGTAAGAGAAGCCTGGAGCATTTTGTAGTGCTAGAAAGTAGGGAAGTGCTCCAAAGAATGGGGGACCGGGAGGTGGGTACATCAAAAAGACACAGGAGCCAATCAAAGAGTTTCCAATGACCAAAGTTAGAACAATCTGACCAAATAAATAAATAAATAAACAAATAAATAAATAAATAAATAAACAAATAGCATTGGATTCTAACCCAAAAGAAAATAAAATGCATGAGTTCAGACTGATATAAATAAATTATAAAATATATACCAGAGAGAAGGGACAAGTCCTTCTTACAGAAGAATTTCAATTAATTTATGTTGAAGGATTGAAGGAAATAGAACATCACTAATAGAACACTACAGTAATAATTTCCACAAGCAAGTTCCACCAATTCATGTAAAACTTAAAGAGAAATATGTTATTTGCATAGCTTCAAAGTATCTCCCCCAAAATATTTACTAATTACTATAGTGATTTTATTATATGTCCATGAATACTTTGATACTTCTCTCTCTAGGAGTTCAAGCTTAACTTCCAGCCCCTTGAGTGTGGGCTAGACTTAGTGACCTGCTTCTAAGGAATAGAGTGTGGAAAGAGGAAAATAGCAACATTACAGTAGAGAAAACTGAAAGCACCTTAACCAAATGATCTCAGAATCACTGGCAATAAGACATGTTGATATCAGGTACCACCAATACAGTATGATGAAAAGACCCATCATCTCAGTGGTATTTATCCTCAAAATCTATAATCTGACAACAATTGTGAGAAAATAGAGACAAACCCAAATTGAAAGGAAACAAGTCTACAAAATACTTCACCAGTACTTTACAAAAGTGACAAAGTCATGAAAGACAGAACAAGACTGAGACACTCACAGACTGTAGGAAGCCAAAGAGACATAACGGCTGAGATCATGGTGGTGGAACTCTGGTTTGGATCCTGGAACAGAAAAAAGAACACTAAGTGGAAAAGCTGATGAAATATAAATAAAGTCTATAATTCAATTAATGGTATTGTACTATTAATCTCTTAAGTTTTGAAAAATGGACCACATTATGTAAGACATTAACGTCAGGGGAAGCTAGGTAAAGGTAACTTGGGAACTCTCTGCAACTCTTCTAAAATTATTTTGGATGGATGTGGTGGCTCAATCCCCCTGTAATCCTAACACTTTGGAAGGTCAGGGCAGCAGGATTGCTGAGGTCAAGAATTCAGTCTTGGCATTGCAGAAAGACCCCATCTTTACAATAAAGTAAAAATAAAAAGTAGCCAGCATGATGGCACCTTCCAGTAGTCCTAGCTACTCAGGAGGCATAGCTAGGAAGATTGCTTGAACACAGGAGTTTGAGGCTACAAGGTGCCAGGATTACACCACTGTACTCCAGCCTGGGAAACAGACACAAACACTGTCTCCAAAAAAAAAAAAAAAGAAAGAAAGAAATAGAAAAAAAAATTGAAATAAATAGTTTCAAAAAATCTAGAATTTGACCACTTTTCATCAGTAAAATTGCCTCTTTGGTACAAGCCACCATGATCTTTCTTCTGGTTTATGTCAATAGCTTCCTTGCAGGTCTCTGCTCTGTGCTCCTCACCCACCACCTGTAAGTCTTGAATCTACTCTCCACAAACCAAGCAGAGTTATTCCTTTAAAATGTAAGTCTTTTGCTCAAAACCCTGAGCTGACTCCCTATTTCCATCTAAGCAAAAGCCAAAGTCCTTATGATGACACACAAATCCCTAATGATTATTTTTCTCCCATGGTTGCTTTAACTTCATTTCCTACCACCGCAGACTTCATTCTCTGGGTTCCCACATGCTGGCCTCCTCGCTATTTCTGGAAAATATAGAAACATAGGTCTTGGATCCATTTGCTTCCATGGCCTGGAGCACATTTTCAGATATCTTCCTGGCCCACTCTCTTATCTCCTTTCCTGGGCAAAGATTTTTATATTGCAAAGAGACCCAAACCTCTGCAATCCAAATCTCCCAACCCTTTGCTGACTTTTCTCCTTCTCAAAGCATGTTTAGTGTTTTCTGTCAATCGGGGATTTTCCTTTAATGATAATTGTTTGCTATTTGTTTCTCCTGATTAGAATGTAAACTGCCCTCCATGGGAAAAAAAATCTTTGTCTTTTTTTTTTTTTTTTATCCACTGATAATCCCAACTACCTAGAACAGTATCTGGCACATGGGAAATGCATAACAAATTGTTAAATTGAGTTTAAACGGGCACATTAAGGTCCCCGGAGTATGGAACAACCTTCAAGTGGTGTCAGACTACCTAGAAATTTTCATATAATTTTTTTCTTTTTCAGTTCATGTGCATTTAAATATAGCCAATACCTCAGGTTTAGAGTGACCAACATTCCTGGTTTACCCCAAAATGAGGCATTTCCAGGAAATACATAAGTTCAGTCTTTGCAAGGGATGCCGCATAACCCCAGTTTCTCAGGAAACTGTCCCATGGCTCAATACTTGCACCCATCATCTCTATAGCCACCAGAGAAAGGGGTCATTAAATGCCAGCTCAGAGGATATAACCAGAGAATTGTGCCTAACCCAAATCCTGTTTATTTTTTAAATATTAATATATAGCATTTTAAATACAGAGATTTCACATTAAAGAGAAGATATTTTCAGCTTCTCTTGAAAAACGGGAAGATATGGTAATGCTGGTCTCAAGTTCTTCCGTGACAAAAATTGTTTCCAAATCTTCAGTCTCCATCTAGCCAGTTTTACTCTTTTCCTCACCTGAGCCCTGAAAACATTTGAATTCATACCCCAAACTTTAGCTGAAAGGCAGAACAGAGGGAAAAAAATGCTTTAGGAATGAATTCATATTTTGGCTCCACAATTAGTAAATTTTTTAGATAAATGTTTAGAGTTTTATTTACTTGATGTTTGAAAATACCAGAGAATTTCACTGGTATTACAATATAAAGATATGAGTTTTTAAAACATACAGGTTATGTTATTTAAAGGAAAGCAATAAAAGAGAGCCTATATCTAAATCTTTAATCTTATAGTTTTTAGAAGACCAAAATAAACAATGTTCATTAAGCTAGAAAGAAAGAAATGTCTATTTTTTTCAGTATGTCTCTTTTTGAGGAAAAGAACAGGGGGAATTTATGCTAACCAGAAAGTTATTATCTTCTCTTGGAAGGGGGGAAAAAAAACCTAGAAATGTCATTTTCTTTTCTATGAATCAGATGAAAAGAAATCAGTAACACTTGTATTACTTATATTAACTTTTTATCCAAAAACCCAAGAGTCCTGTAAAATGGTGCTCTTAGATCAAAAAGGTATATATTATGTTAATTTCTCTGCCTCTTCATGCTTTAATTTCTTTTCAATTGGCAGCTGTCTTGGATGTACTCTTGCATATATTTCTTAGCATAATGCTAAGTGAAATCAGATGAGGAAATAAAATCAAGTCATCATAAAAAGATTTCAAAACCTGCATAAGTCTTTAAACCTTGTTAGAAACCCTACTTTGATTTTCTAAAGTCCGACTCAAAGCAAATAATTTTATCATACTATACATTTTTATTTTCTTTTATTTACCCTGAGGTTCATATTTAGCTAGAAATATATGCAATTCCAGCAATCAGAATTAAATACTGTCCCTATGTATTTAATACAAATCATTTTCTTGAGACAGGCTTTAAATAGATTTCCTTAGTGTAATAGACAATAATATAAACTGAAGGCTGTAGTATAAACATGTCTGTTTTGTTTTATCATACAATATTCTTTTAAATATGAGTTTCAATAGATTTAAGCAGGAAGGAATACACTCTTCATCTGTTAGCATAGTTGTCACTATTCTCTATTTTCTTACATTGGTTTTATATTACCTATGCCACCTTGCTGGCCACAAAGACTTGTGAGTTTATGACTTACGAATTATCGATGAATGTAGCTAATTGGTATTCACCACAACTAAATTAAAATGAGCTTCAGAAAGAGTAAAAGCTATCTGTAATTTTTAACTTAAAAAGAAATCCACGGATTTCAAGAAACAGATTTTGTCAAGTTTTTCATAGATATATGACTGAGCTGAGATGATATTTTAGGAAAAGTTAGGGAGGTCACTTGAAAACAGTGTGTATTGGTCAGGGTTCTCCAAAAACACAGAACAAATAGGATGGATGGATGGATAAATGGATGGATGGATGGATGGATGGATGGGTGGATGGATGGATGGTGAGATAGAGAGAGAGAGACAGAAAGACAATAGAGAGATAGAGGGAGAAAGAGAGATGGGAGTGATTTATTAGAAGAATTGGCTCACTTAATTATGGAGGTTGAAAGCTCCCACAACAGGCCATCTGCAAACTGGGCAACCTGGGATGTTGGCAGCATGGCTCAGTCCAAGTTTGAAAGCGTTAGAAGCAAGGAAGCCAATGGCATAATGCTCAGTCCAAAGCTGAAGACCTGAGAAACTGGAGGTGCCATTGGCATATGTTATGGAGTCCAAAGGTCTAAGAGTCTGGAGTTCTGATGTCAGAAAAAGAGTGTCCTGGCTCCAGGAGAAAGAGAAATCCTTTCCTCTTTTTGTTCCAACTGGCCCTCAGCCAAGTGGATGGTGCCTGCTCACATTTTGAGAGCAGATCTCTCCTGCTCAATCCACTGACTCACGCACCAGTCTCCTCAGGAAATGCCCTCACAGACTCACCCAGAAGTAATGCTTTAGCTATCTAGGTATTCCTCATTCAGTCAAGTTGACGTAAAATTAATCATGACACAGTGGGTCTCAACCTTGAGCATCAAAATCATCTGAAGAACTTGTCAAAACATGATTGCTGGGCTCTGTCCCCAGAGTTTCTGATTCAGTAGGCCTGGAGCCCAAGTATTTGCATTTCTAACAAGTTCTAAAGTGACGTCAATGTTACTTGTCTAGGGAACAACCTTTGAGAACCTATGAAATAAGAAATACTCAGGGACTTTTAAAGAAAGAAACTTCTTTGTCACATTTATTTTTCAAGACACACATGCATACCCACACAGATTTTATTTTCTTTGTAAAATGATTGAAAATCTTTTAGATAAAACTTAGCAATATAGTTTGTGTCTGTGTAGTCTCCCAAATCTCACATCAAATTGTAATCCCCAATGTTGGAGGTGGGGTCTGGTGGGAGGTGATTGCGTCATGGGAGCGGATTTCCCCTTTCGTGCTGCTCTCCTGAAAATGAGTTATCTCAAGATCTGGTTGTTTAAACATGTGTGGCACCTCCCCTGTCTCTCTCTCTCTCTCTCTTGCTCCTGCTCTGGCCATGTGAAGATTTGCTTGCTTCCCCTTCACCTTCTGACATGATTGTAAGCTTCCTGAGGCCTCCCCAGCCATGCTTCCTATACAGCCTGTGGAACCGGGAGCCAGTTAAATCTCTTTTCTTTGTAAATTACCCAGTCTCACGTATGTCTTTATAGCAGTATGAGAACAGACTAGTACACTTAGAGCAAAAATATCACTAGCAAATTACTGAGAATCAATAAATAAGATTTAGAGTGACTTCAGGAGATGGGTTAGAAAGATGGTTTAAGGGAGTAGCCTTTATAAATACAGAGTATGCTGGCTTTAGATAAACCAGTCTCTACCTAGACAATTCTGGACAAAGATGGGGTTTGGGACACTGACAAAGATGATCATACAACAGAGAACTTTGGTCTGGTTGGGACAAAAACATTTTTATCAACTTGCTAATAAGAAAAAAACTGTGTTACCCCACCTCTGTTATGATTTTATTAAATGATGGGTCAAACATGAAAAAAAAGCACAACACATAGAACAGTTTTGTCAAAAGTTAATTAACTGCAACAAGATTGATGATTACTGAGCCTTCATGTTTTCATATTGTTCAAGTCCTTCTCCAGGCAGTGACCAACTCGATATGCCATCTATCCCAAAGGCAGAGGAATTCTGCCAGGTTTTCCAGGGCCAAATATTGAGTAGGACTTTTTCTTTACTGTTTTCTTAGACTAAGACAATTAACCAGAAGGACACTAATGCTTTCATTAGCTGGAAAATGGTCTTTTTAAAAAAAGAAAAAAGAAAGAAATTTTAGTTGATAATAGTTAAGCAAAATTGTTTTAGGCAGTAAGTTTAAAATGCTTCTCAGTAGCTAAATTTCTTGAAGTGACATCAGAAGAAAACATGGACATGGTTTAAAATACAACACTGAGCTTTTCCCATACCTGACCCTGGGTCTGCCTTTCTCAAGATAATGCATCACAGAGCCTTGTTTTCTCCCTTGACCCTCCTTTGTTCCTATTACCTGACATGTGTACACACTACACCACACCACTTTTCTTTCTCAAAAGTTCTCCTTGTCACTATCCATGCAATGAAGTTACAAGGATTAATGAACTGTAGCTGCTGCTACCTCTGTTGCTGTTGTTTCTAAACTTCTTTGGATTCCTGGATAAGAGTCACCACTAGAATACCCACAGATTTTATTTTGTCTTTTCTCTAACATAAGTTTATTTAGATGTGGATTAAAAAAAAAAAAAAACTGTATGAAAGAATTACCTTTGTGAGTATTCTTGCATCATATCTAAATGAGGAGCTATAACTCAAAGTCTCTAAACTTGAAGTATTTTTAAGTTATAACTTTCTAGATAGATGTACCAGACAACTCCCAATGTGAGACTTTTAGAGCTCTCCCATCATCTTCACTATATACCCACCTGCAGTTCACACTCAATCAAGATTGATAGGAAAATAATATATCTTCCTTAGTCTTACTTTAAAAAGGAGAAGAAGAAAGCTATTGAGCACCTCACACCAAGTAGAGCTGCTGACAGTGCTTTAAGTATATGAAGATATAGTCTAATCAGATATAAAAATATAAGCAACAAAGAGATGTACAATGGCATAAATTAGATCTAAACCATTTCTTATAGGAGTACCATGCTCTCGCCCTTTCTATCAGGCTTAAATATATACCACTGTGAGATGGCATATGCAACAACAGGAGACTATACAATATAACACATTTATAACATAGTGATTAATATAACATGGTGATGAATAGAGCCTAGTGAATCTCCAGTCTCAAAAGGAGCCTTCCTGGTTTCAAGTCTGACACTGACAAACTGCATGTCTGGAGCTTCTTATTTAACCTCTCTGAACCTCAGTTCTCTCATCTTTAAATGGAGATTATAATCACACCTAGTTAAAGGGGACAGTATAGAAGTTAAGTGAGATAACACATGCAAAATGCTTGGAGCAATACCTGGCACATGCTTAGAGACCTGAATCAAGAATTCAAGTTCTGCTGAGCAAGTGACCAGCTGAGAAAGTTTAGGCAAGTGAGCCTCCATAAGTGTCCTCTCATACATCTGGATATACCTACCTTTCATGAGAATCAAGTGAGATAACATATAAGAAAACACTTTTACAACTGTAACGTGCACCCTATTTTATAAATACATTGAAATCATTTTGGATCGATACCCACTAAGCGGCTAGTAGTGATTACCTCTGGGAAAGAGAGTAGAATTGAAGATAGGTAAAGGGCATTTGAGCTTTTTACTTCATGCTGGATTGCTTAAAATTTTCAGGGAGATGAAGTTCATTTATTACACATGTATCTTTTAATAATAAAATCCTCTTATATGATATTGTTATTATTGAGAACTATGCAAGAATCTAAAAACTTTAACATCCGGTGATTGTAGTTTTCTTTCCAGCACCTGTGTGAATATCTCTGTACAGTACTTACAACATAAAACCCCTCAATTCACTATCTGTATCTGCAGATACAGGGAAAGGTTTAAAGTTCCATGTCCTTTTTCTTCTTAGAGAAAGCTTACACTGAGTCAAAATTTAAAAGCTGGAATGAGCCAGTTATATGAATTTGGGTTTTGGGAAAGGGGAGGGCATATATTAGGGTCAAAAGGGGGTCCTATCTAAAGCAGAACATGCAACATTGGCTTGAAGCTAGAAATGGAAGCAGGCAATCCAAATATATCTGGCTAGGAACCTTAGTTTCTATGACACAGAGATCTTTTTAAGTCAAGGGACAATATGAGACATGATGAAGAAAATTATGATCATAATGACTACAATAATCTCTTACATTAGGCTCTGAGCACAGTGTCTAGCACCTAGTGAATACTTTTATTGAGCATTCAGTAGGTGCTAGACACTGTGCTAAGAACTTCACACACTTGGTGCATCTCATGAGGCTGTTTTGTTAAAGGTAAATCTCAGGTATCCATTCATTCACTTGACATATATCTATTGGACATCTTCCTGTCGTACATAGTGAATCCTACATTGTCACACATTCTACACGAAAATAACTTACAATCTAGTGTGAAGGTGCAGAGGGAAAAAGGTCTCAGGAGGAACAAAAACCCTGGTTACGTGTGTCTATGTGCACATGAAGGTATAGGTGGTGAAGGAAATCTTTACCAAGATGGTAATATCTGCAAAAGAAATAATCATCAGAGTAAACAGAAAACCCATAGAATGGGAGAAAATATTTGCAAACTATGCACCTGACAAAGGACTAATATCCAGAATCTACAAGGAACTCAAATTAGCAAGAAAAAAACAAATCCATCAAAAAGTAAGCAAATGACATGAATTGATATTTCTCAAAAGAAGATATACAAATGGCAAACACACACCAAAAAATGTTCAACATCACTAATCATTAGGGAAATTCAAATTAAAACCACAAAGAAGATATCACCTTACTCCTACAGGAACTGCTGTTATTAAAAAGCCAAAAAACAATAGATAAATATATATATTGGTGTGGATGTGGTAAAAAGGGGCCGCTTTATACACCTCTGGTGAAAATGTAAATTAATACAACCTCCATGGAAAACAGTATGGAGATGTCTTAAAGAACTAAAAGTAGATCTACTATTTGATCCAGCAATTTCACTATTGTGTATCTACCCAAAGAATAAGAAATCATTATGTCAAAAAGACACCTGCATGCATATGTTTATTGCAGCACAATTCACAATTGCAAAGATATGGAACCAATCTAAGTGCCCATTGACTAATGAGTAGATAAAGAAAATGTGGCATATATACACCATGGAATACTACTCAGCCATAAAAAAGTTCAAAATAATGTCTTTTGTGCAACTTGGATGAAGCTGGAGTCCATTATTCTAAGTGAATGGAAAACCAAATACCGTATGTACTCACTTACAAGTGGGAGCTAAGCTATAGGTATACAAAGGTGTACAAAGTGATATAACGGACTTTGGAGACTCAGAAGGGGGAGGTTTGAGAGGGTGTGAGGGATAAAAGATACATATTGGGTGCAATATACACTACTTGAATGACTGGTGCACTAGCCTCTCAGATTTTATCACTATACAATTCATCCATGCAACCAAAAACCACTTGTACTTCAAAAGCTATTGAAATGAAGAAAAAAAGTTTAAAGAAGATAATGTCTGAAAACACTGTTCTCTTCAAATTGTTGATCAATTCACTGGTTTTGAAATCAGCTGGGTGGAGGAAGACCTACATTTTGTTTTAAATGATCACTGAGCCCACCTGTTTGCATCAGGAGACTCTGAGAATCCAATCATGTGGCTTGAGTGGAGGTGTAATCCAAACATTTCTCAGCATTTTTGCCAACCTGATGGAGCAAGTAAACCCAAGCTTTCTTGCAAAAACCTGAGGAGCCTCCTGGGAGAACTAAACTTTGTCAAAAAAGGAGCCAGGCATGATAATCTTCATGTAGTGATTCTAAGTTCAGTGTGGCAAATAGCACTTGAGTTTATCTGGCCCTGCTCTGGATGTATGTCTGGGTTCTAGGGAGAGAGCAGGATAAGAAAAAACATTGAAGGGATTATTAGTTAAGCTCTGAGGAGGGGACACAAGAGCCAGAAACCTTTAAATTATCTTTATTAAGGTGATCCCATTACTCCCCAGGGGCAACTGGGATCAACAAAGTGTTGGTTACATATAAATGGGAGTGAGAAAAGAAATGAGAGAGAATAGCAAATAATAAGACAAGAACAAAACACAAAGAAAAAAACAAAATTGAATGAATCTGGCCACATGCTTGAAGAGGCAATAGTAGTCTGACCCAAAGCAATCTATCCATCGAGTTGACACCATTATTGTCAACAGGCTCAAAAGCATGCTTGTACTTTTAGCAAGATAAATGAGGAATATGTACAATGTCTATAACATGCTGATGAGATTATGTTTATTAGACTAAGAGACTATGTTTTCTAAGTCAAAATGCATCCTACTCTGAGAACACCTCACATGACAGGGATGAGATAAAATGCATAAGGTACTAGTTTAGGGGTTTTGAGCACATCAATATGCAAATAACCAAAAAGTCTATTTCCATTTGCTCTCCACTTTTAGACCAATTTACAGACAATTTTATTGGTTATTATTGTAACCTATAACAACTAAAAATGGTTTCTCCATGATCCTATTTCATTCAGCATCAAGATTCCAATCAATATCCTATTTCCCCTAATATTCATAGGAATAAGTTCCGAAAAAGAACTTTGTTAGATACATATCTGTGTCACTTGGAATTTATAAGGGTCTGTGTGCCCAGCCCAAGAACATGATTAAAAATATACTTCAATTTTGGTACATAACGACCAAAGTCCTAATCCCTAAAATAGACCTGCCCCTCCAAGAAAATCGCAGGTCTGTGCTCACCCATACTTTGTTGAGATAATTTATAGAAAATTGCATACCCATCTCACTTTTGCAAACTAAGAAACACGTTTAAAAGAGAGTGGAATAAAAATAAAATGTTCATTCTTCTCATCCTCTGAGAAATTACCAACTCAAAAATTATTCTTCTGCTTTCGGTGTTCTTTTCTTTTCCTCCACAGGAACTTTGGGCTAATGCATATTTATGTCTTAAGCAGAACTCCCCTGCCTGTCCGAAATAGAAAAGAAAGAAAAAGGGGGAAGAAATATTTGAGAAACTACAACAAGCAAAAATAAGGGTTTTGAGTACATATAAATAGAAAATAATGTCTTTGCAAAATAAAAGAGAAATTAAATTTATTTTATAAGATCTATAAATATATTTTACCTGAATATGTTACTTCAGTTTGTGCATAGGAATCTCTCCTCTAGGATTTTATCCTCTAGGGAGTTTTCTGTGCTCTACCACGCTTGGTAGCTCATGAGGCATTTCATTAAACATTTCAAAATTCATTGGAATGTATCTCTTTCTCCAGGCACAGAGAGAAATAAAAAATTTTCTTTAAGAGGTCTTTATATTTCATATTCTAATACAGGATATACAAAAAGTAATCTTTCTCAGTTCTAACATCTGGTACATTTTTAACCATAGGCATCAATGAAACAAAAAAAAAGTTTAAGAAAAATTAACTCATTATAATCACCTTCTCAAATATTTACATGTGCAGTTTGATAGAAGGTAAGTTAAAGATTCTGGAAACTTAAAAACATACAAGAATCTATGCCTGGTGAAATCTATATGCCATTACATACCTGAACCTATTGTTTGCAGACTACTAATCATTTATTTGAGATATCCAATCCAATTTTAATTGCCCACAACAACATCTTTAGAGTCTAAAGTTAAGACATGGACATAATGTATTCAAGAATATCCTAAGGGAAACGTGAATTCATCATACATTTTATACATATTTATTAGTTGCCTATTTTGAACCATGTTCTGTAAGTCAGGAAGATGAAAAATGAATTCACCTATAAAAAGCTTTAAATGGAATAGGCAAAATATGACTCAGATACATGAAAACATTAGTCATATGATTTGGCTCTGTGTCCCCATCCAAATCTGATCCCGAATTGTAATCCCTATGTGTCAAGGGAGGGACCTGTTGGGAGATGCCTGGATCATGGGCGTGGTTTCTCCCATGCTGTTCTCCTGATAGGGAAGCAGTTCTCATCAGATCTGATGGTTTAAAAGTGGCAGTTTCTCCTGTGCTCTATCTCTCTCTGTCCCTCCTGCCAACTTGTGAAGATGTGCCTTGCTTCCCTTTCGCCTTCTGTCATAATTGTAAGTTTCCTGAGGCCTCCTTGGCCATGCAAAACTGTGAGCCAATTAAACCTCTTTTCATCATAAATTACCTAGTTTCAGTAGTATCTTTATAGCAGAGTGAAAACAGACTAATACAATTAGTGACAAATTAATATTGTATATTTTATTATACTTTGTATAATTACAAAATATAATGTAATATTATGCAACATAATAAACTGCTAATTTTTTCTTGCAGAAATAAATAGAAAAGTGGTTGGGACTTACCAACATAAGCTGCCATGATCATTGTCTATATGTATCAGAAATTAATGCTTACACATGCATACGCATTATACGTGTGTTTTTCGAATTTCTGTGATAATAATAAGTCACCTGGGGAACGGGTTTTTCTTTTACTAGGCCCTTTTAAGACCTACTGAAATGAATTTGCAGAGGAAATGGAGAATCTGCATTTTTAACAAATGACTCCTTTGATTCAGATTAGACAGGTTTAGAAAACACTGCAGTCTTCACAACAATGCCATGACAATATTATTATTCCCATTTTATAGTTGAAAAAACTAAGGTTAGAGAGATTAATTACCTACTCCAAGGACTCCCAAGTTAGGAAAAAACAATCTGGCTTCCAAAACTTTTGTTCTTTCCACCGTACTAAGCTTTCTTGGTTCTCTGAGAAAATACTTAGGTGAGATGTAGAAACATGGAATTAAAACACTTATAGAAAAATGTGTTTCTATTGCTGCTTAAAAACAATGTTATGGAAATAAAAGCGTGAAGATGGCAGATAGGAGGCAGGACTAGCTCGCAGCTTTCACTTGGACAGACAGAGCAGCATGTGGAGACTCACATTGTGAACTTTTGCTCCAAGAACTACCACAGAAACATACCAAGAAAGCCAAGAGAATCCACAGACTCTTTGAAATAACTGAATCACCATGGCAGGCTCCCTGAGACACCAAAAAAACTGTTAAGTCACCTTGCTCTCTCGGCAAGGAGGCTTGTGATCTGGGGCAAGTTCTCAGCCCTGGTCACTGGCTGCCTGGAAATAGACTTCGTGCTGTTGGTGGGGCATGGTGGGAGTGAGACCAGTCTTTAGGACTGTGGCTGCATGGGAGTAGGGTGAGGCCTGTGACTACAGCTTTCCCCCACTTCCCTGGCAACCTGTATGACTCAGGAGAGGCAGCCCTAATTCCCCTAGAAATATAACTCCATTGGACTGAGAACCAAACTCCATCCCCCACAGCAGCCACAGCAAAGCCCACCCAAGGAGAGGCTGAGCTCAACCATGCCTATCCCTGCCCCAATCTGGTGGTCCTTCTCTACCTGGCCTGGTAGCCAGAGACAAAGGTCATAATTACTTGGGAGCTCTATGGCCCTGCCCATCACCTGAGAAACCTGAAGACTTAACCAGGCATCCCTAGGGCAAGTTTGCATCCTCCCTATAGGAATGCAGCTATGTACTCTTCAAAGTGCCACCTACTTGCTGCAAGCCAGCCATCATAAAACCAGCACACTAAACAAAAACACAACTGAGAATCCCCCACAGAGTCCACTTCGCTCCCCTGCTATCTCCACCAGAGCAGGCGCTGGTATCCACAGCTGCAAGACCTGAAGATGGATCACATCACAGGATTCTTTGCAGACACTCCCCAGTACCAGTCCAGAGCCTGGTAGCTTGGTAGCTCACTGGGGGCTAGACCCAGAAGAGCAAAAACAATCACTAGAGTTTGGCTCTCAGGAAGCCCCATTACTAGGGGAAGAGGGAGAACACCACATCAAAGCAGCACTCCATGGGACAAAAGACTCTGAACAGCAGCCCTTGAATCCCAGATCTTCCCTCTGGCATCGCCTACCCAAATGAGAAGGAACAAGGAAAATAATTCTGGTACTATGATAAAGCAAGGTTCTTTAATACCCCCAAAAGATCATACCAGATCACCAGCAATGGATCCAAACCAAGATAATATCTCTTAATTGCCAGAAAAAGAATTCAGAAGGTTGATTGTTAAGCTAATCAAGGAAGCACCAGAGAGGTGAAGTCCAACCTAAAGAAATCAAAAACATGATATGGGATATGAAAGGAAAATTCTTCAGTGAAATAGATAGCATAAATTTAAAAAATCACAACTTTTGGAAATCAAAAACAACACTTAGATAAATGCAAAATGTACTGGAAAGTCTCAGGAATAGAATTGACCAAGCAGAAGAAAGAATTTCAGAGCTTGAAGACAAGGTTTTCAAATTAACCCAATCCATCAAAGAGAAAATAATTTTAAAAAATGAATAAAGCCTCCAAGGAGTTTGGGACTATGTTAAACATCCAAACCTAAGAATAATTGGTATTCCTGAGGAAGAAGAGAAATCTAAGTTTGGAAAACATATTTGAGGGAATGATCAAGGAAAACTTCCCAGCCTGGCTAGAGATCTAGACATGCAAATACAAGAAGCTCAAAGAACGCCTGGGAAATTCATTGCAAAAAAATCATTGCCTACGCACAGTGTCATCAGGTTATCTAAAGTCAAGATGAAAGAAAGAATCTTAAGAGCTGTGAGGCAAAAGCATAGGCAACCTATAAAGGAAAACTTTTCAAATTAACAGCAGTTTTCTCAGCAGAAACCCTACAAGCTAGAAGGGATTGGAATTCTATTTCTATCATCCTTAAACAAAACAATTATCAGGCAAGAATTTTGTATCTAGTGTTACTAAGCTTCATAAACAAAAGAAAGATACAGTCTTTTCCAGACAAACAAATGCTGAAAGAATTCACTACTACTAAGCCAGCACTACAAGAACTGCTAAGAAGAGGTCTAAATCTTGAAACAAATCCTTAAACTACACCAAAAAAAACCTCCTTAAAGCATAAATTTCACAGGACCTACATAACAATAACACAATTAAAATAAAGGTATTCAGGCAACAAATAGCAGGATTAATAGAATAGAACCTCACACCTCAATACTAACATTGAATGTAAATGGTCTAAATGTTCCGCTTAAAAGATACAGAATTGCAGAATGAATAAGAATTCATCAACCACATTTCTGCTCTCGTCAGGAGACTCACCTAACACATACAAACTCACATAAAAAGGTAAAGTGGTGGAAAAAGATATTCCATGAAAATGGACACCAAAAGCAAGCAGGAGTAGCTATTCTTATATCAGATGAAACAAATTTTAAAGCAACAGCAGTTAAAAAAGACAAAGAGGCTTGGTGTGGTGGCTCATACCTGTAATCCCAGCACTTTGAGAGGCCAAGGCAGGAGGATCACCTGAGTCAGAAGTTTGAGACCAGCCTGGCCACCATGGTGAAACCCACTCTCTACTAAATATACAAAAATTAGCCAGGCATGGTGGCAGGTGCCTGTAATCTCAGCTACCCAGGAGACCGAGGCATGAGAATTGCTTGAACCCAGGAAGTGGAGGTTGCAGTGAGCCGAGATTGCATTGTTGCACTCCAGCCTCAGCAACAAGAGTGAAACTTCATCTCAAAAAAAACCAAAAAAACAAACAACAACAACAAAAAAAAAACAAAACAAAGAGGGATATTATATAATGATAAAAGGATTAGTCCAACAGGAAAATATCACAATTCTGAATATATATGTGCCTAACACTGGAGCTCCCAAATTTATAAAACAATTATTACTAGACCTAAGAAATGAGAGAGTTGGCAACACAATAATAGTGGGGGACTTTAATACATGACTGACAGCACTAGACAGGTCATCAAGACAGAAAGTAAACAAAGAAACAATTGACCTAAACTATATGCTACAACAAATGAACTTAACAGATATTTACAGAATATTCTACACAACAACTGCAGAATATACACTCTATTCATCAGCCCACGGAATATTCTCCAAGATAGGTAATATGATAGGCCACAAAACAAGTCTCAGTAAATTTAAGAAAATCAAAATTATGTCAAGCGTCCCCTCAAACCACAGTGGAATAAAATTGGAAATCAACTCCAAAAGGAACCCTCAAAACCATGCAAATACATGGAAATTAAATAATCTGCTCCTGAATAATCAATGGGTCAACAATAGAATCAAGATGGAAATTAAAGAATTCTTTGAACTGAATGATGATAGTGGCACAACCTATCAAAACCTCTGGGATATAGCAAAAGTGGTGCTAAGAGGAAAGTTTATAGCATTAAATGCCTACATCAAAGAGTCTGAAACAGCACAAAAAGACAATCTAAGGTCAAAACTCACGGAACTGGAGAAACAAGAACAATTCAAACCCAACCCCAGCAGAGGAAAAGAAATAACGAAGATTAGAGCAGAACTAAATGAAACTGAAACAAAAAAATACAAAAGAAATGAAACAAAAACCTGGTTCTTTGAAAAGATAAATGAAATTAATAGACCATTAGCAAGATTAACCAAGAAAAGAGAGAAGATCCAAAAAGCTCAATTAGAAATGAAATGGGAAGCAGTATGACTGATACCACAGAAATACGAAAGATTATTCAAGGCTACGATGACTACCCTTATGCACATAAACCAGAAAACCTAGAGAGGATGGATAAGTTCCTGAAAGTATACAACCCTTGTAGATTAAACCAGGAAGATGTAGAATCTCTGAACAGACCAGTAACAAGCAGCGAGATTGAAATGGTAATTTTAAAATTGACAACAAAAGAAGTCCAGGGTCAGATGGATTCACAGCTTAATTCTGTCAGATATTCAAAGAAGAATTAGTACCATTCCTTTTTTATAGAGAAAGAGGGAATCCTCCCTAAATCGTTCTATGAAGCTAGTATCACCCTAATACCAAAACCACAAAAGGACATAACAACAACAACAAAAATGACAGATCAATATCCTTGATGAATATAGATGTTAAAATTCTCAACAAAATACTAGTGGACCGAATCCAAAAGCATATCAAAAAGATAATCCACTGTGATCAATTTTGTTTTATCCCAGGGATGCAGGGATGGTTCACCATATGTGAGTCAATAAATATGCATCACCACAGAAACAGAATTTTTTAAAATCACGTAATCATCTCCATAGAGGCAGAAAAAGCATTTGACAAAATCCAGCATCCCTTTATGATTAAAACCTTCAGCAAAATTGGCATAGAAGGGACATACCTTAAAGTAATAAAAGCCACAGCCAACATTATACTGAATGGGGAAAAGCTGAAAGCATTTCCCCTGAGAACTGGAACACGACAAGGATGCCCACTTTCATCACTTCTATTCAACATAGTACTGTAAGTCCTGGCTAGAGCAATCAGACAAGAAAAAGAAATAAAAGGCATCCAAATCAATAAAGATGAAGTCAAACTGTCACTGTTTGCTGATGATAGAATTGTATATCTAGAAAACCATAAAGACTCATCCAAAAAGCTCCTAGACCTGTTAAATAAAGTTAGCAAAGTTTCAGGATACAAAATTAATGTGCACAGATCGGTAGTTCTGCTATACACCAACAGTGACCAAACTGAGAATCAAATCAAGGACTCAGTCTCTTTCACAAAGGCTGCAAAAACAATAAAATACGTAGGAATATATCTAACCAAGGAGGTGAAACACCTCTACAAGGAAAACTACAAAACACTGCTGAAAGAAATCATGGATAACGCAAACAAATGGAAGCACATCCCATGCTCATGGATGGGTAGAATCAATATTGTGAAAATGGCCACATTGCCAAAAGGAACTTACAAATTCAATGCAATTTCCATCGAAATATCACTGAGGCTAGAGAATAGTGCCTGGAGGCAGGGAACATAAGACTGATCCAGGCTGACTTCCTAGAACTAAATCAAATAGAAGCACTTCAGCAATGACAGGAATATGAATGGTTTTGTAAATTCACTTCATCCTCTCCACTTACACAATTTACACTTTGTAACTTCACATTCATCCTCTCCATTTACATAGATCATACACATCAAGTAACATCCTCTCCATTTACATAGGGTGCATTCTGAGTAAATGACTCTCTAACTTCACTTCATTCTCTTCATTTACATAGAGCATGCACCAAGTAACCAATGGGAAAACTCTAGAAGAGTACTGAAACCCCAGAAAATTCTGTAACTGAGTCTCTTGCGTCCCTGTGCTTAGGCCCATTCCCACCCTGTGGAATGTACTTTCATTTTCTATAAATCTCTGCTTTTGCTTTCCTTGCTTTGTGCATTTTGTCCAATTCTTTGTTCAAGATGCCAAGAATCTGGACACCCTCCACCAGTAATACCATCACCATTCTTCACAGAAGTAGCAAAAAGATCCTAAAATTCGTATGGAACCAAAAAAGAGCCTACATAGTCTTGCTTTTTGCAAGACTAAGCAAAAAGAAAAAAATCTGGAGGCATCATATTACCTGACTTCAAGCTAAACTATAAGGTCATAGCCACCAAAACAGCATGGGACTGGTATAAAAATAGGCACATAGACCAATGGAACAGAATAAAGAACTCAGAAAGAAAGCCAAATACTTAGAGCCAACTGATCTTCAACAAAGCAAACAAAAACATAAGGTGAGTGTCAAGCACGTTCATGTGAAGAGACCACCAAACAAGCTCTGTGTGGGCAACAAGTCTGTTTATTCACTTGGGTACAAGTGGGCTGAGTCTGAAAAAAGAGTCAGTGAAGGGAGATAGGAGAGGGGCAGCTTTATAGGGCTTGGGTAGGCAGTGGAAAGTTACAATTAAAGGTGGTTTTCTATTGTTAGTAGGGGAGGAGGTTACAAGGTGCATGGTGGAGAGATCATGGGACTCATTGTCCAGAAGAATGTCACAGGGTTGATTGATCAGTTGGGGCAGGGCAGGAACAAGTCATAATGGTAGAATGTCATGAGGTGGGTTAATTAGTTAAGGCAGGAACTGGCTGTTTTACTTCTGTGTTTTTTTGGCTACTCCAGACTTCTTGGCTCCTGCAGGCTATCTGGATGTATATGTGCAGGTCACAGGGGTTATAATGGTTGAGTTTCAGCTCAGAGGCCTGATATTGCTGTCTTTTTATTTATAAAATATAAAGTTATAAGAAAAGATAAGAAAATATAAGTTTTTACTGAGGGTTATTGGGGTAGGGGTGATGTTTCTCAAGCCTACTTCAGGCATGACTTGGGGGTGACATGGACACCTCAAGAAAATTTAATTTTATAGCAAGTTGGTCGAGAAAGTTTTTGGGTACAATTTTGTGTGGTTAACAAGGCACCAGTTAGCATATTTTTGAGTTTGGAATTGTCCTAATAGAATTTTTTAAAAATAGCAATTAAGCATAATAGCTTTAAGGTAGGTGGCAGTGAGGTTTTTAGGCCAAGGAAGGAATAATGTTTTACGTACCAAAGTTCTTTGTTCCCATTTCCCATCATATGAATAGAATTCCCTGTTGTTAAGCCAGAGATCTATTATATTACCCTTTTTCCATAGGTGTGAATGGAAATCTGAATGGAGAAGTGTAATAGTTCTGACTGCAGATCCTATGCAGGAGAGATAATCAATAAAATAATCTTTGTCTCCTGGATTAAGCTGAGGAAGAATGAATTTTCCATGACCTAAGAACCACTTTCTCTGAGTTGGAAAAGAGTGGTAGAGCAGGTTTTCAGAAGAGGAGTAGGTGGGGGTGATAGAGGAGACAGAAAAATACTGGCCTTTTGGAGTGAGAGCTGGAATATTTGCAGGTGTGGAGGCATTTGCTATGTCTTTTGCTGTCCTGTCGGCATAGGCATTTCCTTTAGCAGTAAGGTCAGTTGGTTCCTGGTAATCTTTCCAATGAATGACCGCAGCCTTCGCAGGCAGGAGAGCAGCCTTAAGGAGAGCCTTTATTGTAGCAGCATTGATAACGGAAGAGCCTTGTTTGGTAAGAAAACCTCTTTCAGCCCAAATGGCAGCATGGTTATGGTGGATGTGGAAAGCATATTTGCAGTCAATGTAAATGCTAATGTACATTCCTTTGGCGAGAGAGAGCGCATAAGTAAAAGAAATCAGTTCAGCTTGTTGGGAAGTAGTGGAGGGAGGAAGTGCAGTAGCTTCGATAATAGAGGTGTGGGACACGACAACATAACTAGCTTTAACTGGCAAGAATTGGTTGGATTTAGAAGAACTGCCATCAATAAACCAAGTGTGGTCTGGATTTGGGATTGGAAGAATAGAAATATGAAGAAAGGGGGAAGATGCTATGTGTATTAGGGAGATACAGTCATGTGGCCCAGGACTTGTGCTGGGTGCTGAGTGATAAGCTGGGTTGAAATGTGGCCTATGGGTAATAGTTACTATTGGGGTTTCAATAAAGAGTGAATAGAGCTGAAGGAGTCGAGGGGCAGACAGTAAGTGTGAAAGGTGTGAGGAGGATATTAATGCTTGAAGGTTGTGAGAACTGTAGAGGGTAAGTAGAGCATAGCTTGTGATTTTGAGGGCCTCTAGAAGTATTAAAGTAGTGGTTACCCCTGCACATAGACATGAAGGCCAGCCTAGAACTGTAAGGTCATGTTGTTTGGGTAGAAAGGCTATAGGTCGTGGGCCTGGCTCCTGTGAGAGAACTCCAGCAGCACAGCCTTGTATTTCAGCTGCGTGTAAGGAAAAAGTTTGGGACAAGTCAGGGAGTGCTAGTGTGGGAGCTGTTTCTAGGGTCTTTTTGAGAGAATGAGAGGAAGAATGGGTAAAGGATTTAGGGTCTATGGGATCAGCTAAATTACCTTTAGTGAGCTTGTAAAGTGATTTGGTTAGAATGGCAAAGCCTGGTACCCAGAGTCGGAAGTATCCAATAATGCCTGAGAAGGAAAGGAATTGTTGTTTGGTGGTGGGGATTGGGGTCTGGGAGATTAACTGAACACAGTCTGCAGGAAGAACACATGAATGTTGATGGAGGATTATGCCAAGATATGTAACATTAGGGGAAGAAATTTAAGCCTTAGAGGGGGATACTTGGTTCCCCTTTGAGTAGAGATGTTGAAGAAGTAGAGTAGTGTCCTCCTGGGAAGATTGGTAAGAGGGCTGCAAAGAAGAAATTCATCAACATATTGAATAAGGTGGGAGGCAAACAGGCAGAAAGAAAGTAAGTCATGAGAGACAGCCTGACCAAAGTAGTGTGGGCTGTCCCTGAAACCTTGGGGTAGGACAGTCCAGGTGAGTTGCTGGGACTGGTGGGTGTCAGGGTCAGTCCAAGTAAAGGTAAAAAGAGGTTGGGAGGAGGGATGTAACGGGATGGTAAAGAAGGTATCATTGAGGTTGATAACAGAATAATGAGTTGTGGAAGGGAGTGTTGAAGAGAGGAGAGTATAGGGGTTTGGCAAAACAGGATGGATGGGAAGGACAATCTGATTTATGAGGCCTAGGTCTTGAACTAGCCTGTAGGACTTGTCCAGTTTCTGGACGGGTAGGATAGGGGAATTGTAAGGAGAATTTGTAGGCTTTAAAAGGCCATGCTCTAACAGGCTAGTGATAACAGGGTTCAGTCCCTTTAAAGTCCACTGTGGGATGGGATGGGATACTGGCATAGAGTGGAGTAAGGGTGATTAGGTTTTAATGGAATGGTAAGGGGTGCATGGTTGGTTGCCAGAGAAGTAGAGGTGTCCCATACTCGTGGATTAAGGTGGGGAGATACAAGGGGAGGATGCAAAAGAGGCTTTGGGTTGGGAAGAAGGGCGGCAATGAGGTGTGGCTGTAGTCCAGGAATAGTCAGGGTAGCAGATAATTTTGTTAATACATCTTGACCTAATAAGGCAACTGGGCAGGTGGGGATAACTAAAAAGGAGTGCATAAAAGAATATTGTCCAAGTTGGCACCAAAGTTGGAGAGTTTTAAGAGGTTTAGAAGCCTGGCCGTCGATACCCACAACAGTTATGGGGGCAAGGGAAACAGGCCCTTGAAAAGAAAGTAATGTGGAGTGGGTAGCCCCCATATCAATTAAAAAGGAGATGGACTTACCCTCCACTGTTAGAGTAACCTGAAGCCCGGCATCCGTGATGGTGCAGGGGGCTTCTGAGGTGATGACGCAGCATCAGTCTTCAGCCACTAAGCCCAGCAGATCTGGGAAAGAGTCAGAGAGCCTTGCGCCAGAGCTTTAGCGGCTCTGGGAGTGGCTGCCGGGTGAGCTGGGCAGTCTGATTTCCAGTGAGTCCCTGCACAGATGGGATACCACTTGGGAGAAATCCTGGGCTGCGGGCATTCCTTGACCCAGTGGCCAGATTCCTAGCACTTGAAGCATGATCCTGAGGGAGGAGGTCCTGTAGGAATGAAGTTCCCCTGTGCTGGAGGTGCAGCTGGGTTTTGTCTCTCAGCAGAGGCAAGTAATTGTAACTCAGAAATGCATTGCTTCTTGACTGTCTCTTCTCTATTGTTGTACACCTTGAAGGCAAGGTTAATTAAATCCTATTGTGGGGTTTAAGGGCTGGAATCTAGCTTTTGGAGTTTTTTTCTAATGTCAGGAGCAGATTGAATGATAAAATACATATTGAGAATAAGGCAGCCTTTTGGCCCCTCTGGGTCTAAGGCCTAAGCATTGATTAATTTGGGAAAGGTCTGATAGAGAAAATGATACATGCACTCTTACAATGCTCTTAGCTCCAGCCACCTTTCAAAGAGGAAATTGTTGGGCAGGTGGGGGAGGATTTGCCTCAGAATGAAACTGTAATCTGGACCAGGTGTGGAAAGGGTACACTATTTAACAAACGGTACGGGGATAATTGGCAAGCCAAGTGTAGAAGAATGAAACTGGATCCTCATCTCTCACCTTATACAAAAACCAACTCAAGATGTATCAAAGACTAAAATCTAAGACCAGAAACCATAAAGATTCTAGAAGATAACATTGGAACAATCCTTCTAGATATTGGCTTAGGAAAAGACTTTGTGACCGAAAACCCAAAAGAAAATGCAACAAAAACAAAGATAAATAGATGGGACTTAATCAAACTAAAAAGTTTCTGCACAGCAAAAGAAATAATCAGCAGAGTTAACAGAGAATCCAAGAATGGGACAAAATCTTCACAATCTATACATCCAACAAAGAACTAATATCCAGAATCTACAAAGAACTCAAACAAATCAGCAAGAAAAAATACAAACAATCCCATCAAAAAGTGGGCTAAGGGCATGAACAGACAATTCACAAAAGAAGATAAACAAATAGCCAACAAGCATATGGAAAAATGCTCAACATCACTTGTAGAGGACTACGTGCTCACAAACAGGGTGTTCCCGATAAGTCCTGCTCTCGCAAACGAAGCAGGGCATTCCCCATAAGTCCTACTCTTGCAAATGAAGCAGGGCGTTCCCCATAAGTCCTGCTCTTGCAAATGAAGCAGGGCGTTCCCCGTAAGTCCTGCTCTTGCAAACGAAGTCAGGGAAAGGTCAGAAAAACAACAATGTGTCTTGTGACTTGGTAACATTCCACAAATGACTGTATAAAATAAAGCAGAGCACGCCATTCGGGGCGGCCGCCATGTTTGTCTTGTCTTGTGTTGTCTTGTGTGTTCATTCCTTTGTTTAGGAAACACGCAGACCCCAACATCTGGCGCAGCAAGCAGGGTCCGTGGCTCCACGAGAGCAAGGAACTGGAGGGGGAACACCCCAGGCAGGTAAATAAAGAAAGGGGGACCCACGGGAAAATTATGGGGAATTCCACCTCTCTGTCCTCTGAATATTTGCGGTTACTCCAGGGACTGTTGATGTCTATAGGAGTAGAAGTTAGTTAAGGAACATAAGACTTTGAAGTGATTGTTTGCCCATGTTGAACAACATTGTTACTGGTTTCAATATCAAATCAAAGTGCAGTTAAATCGAAAGGAATGGTTACAAGTGGTTAAAGTACTGCCTCGAGCTCATCAGCGAGGGCAAATGGTGCCTCTGACTTTGTGGACTTTGTGTGTAGTTCCATTACTCAGGCATTAGAGTTACTTGAAACTGACTCAGAGCATGGGTATACTGCCACAGGAGGTGAGGCATCTGAAGCTTTAGAGAGGAATGATCCTAGAGAGGAACATATTTATGCCCCGGTTGTTGAGGACAAGGAATTGGAAAAAGAGCTAATGCCTCCTTCATCTGAAGGAAATTCTGACTTGCAGCATATTTTAGAGATGTTACAACAGTTGTTAAAATTGCAGGGTACCACTGCTCCTGTTTCTCCTATCTCTCTGCCATGAGCCTTCCCTGTTACCTTCCCTTCTGCTCTTTTGAAAAAGGACTTCCCTTTGCCTCCACCTCCAACCTCTTTGCCTATGTCAGGTCAGATTTTCTCTGTGCCTCTTCCTCCTGTAGGAGAAAAGAAGGACTCGAAGGAAAAGGATGATTTCGAGGAATTAGATTTATTCCCAATAACGTGGGCTGCTTTCGGCCCCAATGCTCAGTTCCCAAATGGTGGCCAGAATGTGACTTTTACAGCCCTACAATTTAAATTTTTGAAAGAAATGCTAATTATGGACCTCAGTCACCATTTGTCCTTGGCCTTCTCCGTTCCTTCTCTTCAGAACATATGATGATTCCTATTGAGTGGGAAATGTTGGGACAGGCTGTCCTTGATCCTTCGCAATGGCTTCAATTAAAAAGTTGGTGGTGGGAGGAAGAAAGAGTACAAGCTAGAAAAAATGCTACGCGAAATCCCCCAGGACCTACTGAAGAGCAGCTTACGGGTTCAGGACAATACGCCACTCTTAATGCTCAGGCAGGCCTAGATGATATTGCTCTCACTCAGATTAAAGCCTTGTTTTTAAAAGCGTGGACTAAGGTTGAAATAGCGGGTAAAACTTCTTTATCTTTTGTAAAGATCCTACAAGGAGCCACTGAGCCGTATCCAGATTTTGTAGCCCGTCTTCAAGATGCTGTATTAAAGACTGTAGGTTCAGGCCCTGCTGCTAAAATTCTTTTGGATACTCTGGCTTTTGAGAGTGTTAATCCCGAGTGCCAAAAATTGCTGCGTCCTCTAAAAGCTAGTGGGGCTGATTTAGCTGAATACATTCGGGCTTGTGCAGGTGTTGGAGGAGCTATTTACAATGCTCAATTGTTTGCTGGGGCACTTTCTAAGGCTTTAAAAGGCAAATCTAAACAAGGCATATGCTATCAATGTGGAAAACACGGTCATTTTAAAAAGGAATGCCGGAAAAAATTAGGCTCTTCTGCTCTAAAAGAAAAAGGTTACCATCTGATATGTGTAAACCATGTGGCAAGGGTCGACATTGGACCAATGAATGCCGTTCAAAAACTGATAAAAGTGGGAATGTACTGTCACCCCTCTTGGGAAATGGGAGCCGGGGCCCGCAGGCTTGGGGCCCCAACAACTACAATGCAGGCCTACCCCAGTACCCAGTGAGCAGTGGCTTACAACATCAAGGAATGACCTCGAGTCCTCCTTAAAGACATCTTACCCTACCCCAGTTTCTCAGCTTTACGCTGCCACTAAGCAGAGTGCCGCTGCTGACCTAGCTATTGTCCAACCTTATACTTTATCTCCTAATGGAGGAATATATAAGTTGGCTACCGGAGTGTGTGGTCCTTTGCCAAAGGGACATGTAGGACTTTTACTAGGTCAAAGCAGCAGCGCTATGCGAGGGTTATTAGTGGTCCCGGGAATTATTGATCCTGATTTTACTGATGAAATCCTTATTATGGTACAAGTCTCACAACTTATGCACCTAGAGGCAGGGGAACGTATTGCACAATTGCTATTATTGTCTTTTTTTCCTTTCTTATCTAGAGATGTGTCTCGTCAAGGAGGTTTCGGTAGTACTGGGAAAACTGTTTTCTGGGAAACTTTAGTTTCTGATCAAAACCCTTATGTTCAAGTGGCACTACTGATACTTCTCTTTGAGGATTAGCCTTCCACACAGAGCGATGTATATAATAATAAGCTTAATTTATAGCTCAAAGTGTCGAGCCCCTGAGCGTAGGACCTAAAGGACAACAAGGAAAGTGTTCTTTATATTGACCTCCTAATAATATTGGCTAGTCGATTCATACAATTTGGTGCCTTCCTTTTAAGCATTCCCTATATTTCTTCAGCTGCCAAAAATATGATGTTCAAAATGGCCATAACTTTAAACTCTTTAGCCACTGTCCACAAGCCTCAAGCTTTTACAATTAAAGTGAGGAATCAACTCCTGTTTGGCAGGAACTATGGCTATTATCTAAAGAAAAACTTAAGGCTTTGAAGAATTTTAGTTATGAACAACACTGTAGGGGCATATTGAACCAAGTACTTCTGCATGGAATTCTGTGGTTTTGTCTCGGTTTCGAAAAAAAAGGAAAAATGGCACTTATTAACTGATCTAGAACTGTAAATACTTAGATTCAACCTATGGGGACTCTTTATCCCTGTAGCATAGAAGAATACTACTAGACAATAGAATTAGTGAAGCTCTCAATTCCTTTGATTATATTGCACCCAATCTTCCTTAATTTCGTTGTGTCTTTTTCGTACTCCCCATTCTCCGCTACAATGGCCGCTTTGGTTGTCAAGAGATAATATCTCTGAGTGCTGTTTTGGCTAATAAAGATACACCACCATATTGATAAATTGGCTGAATTAATTATTAAAGGATTCATTAATTCCAGCCTGCCAGTTGCTTGGTGCTGGACCCCGAAAATTATTACCCGGACATTCAATCAATACTTTGAATTCCTGCTGAAACTCATGAGGGTTGCAAGTGGCTTCATACTGAGTATACTGGTTCTTTTCTCTCAGCATTATCCTAGTAATAAATTATGATGCAACAATATTCTTACCGCCATATAATCCTATCTCTCTTACACCTGGGCAGCTAAAGGTCCCACCTTTACTGACGCTTCAAGCAATGGAAAGGGCTGGATACTGACTTCAGACAATTCAAAATTTCACTTGAATCAGTACAACAAGGAGAACTTCTTGCATATTCATATGGTTCTACAAGACTGGCCTCAAACCCTTGTATGGCAGGTAATATAGTTAGTGATTCCCAATATGCTGTATATATGTAACTAAATATATTTTTCTCAGATTTCTTTCCTCATTATTTCCTCAAACCTTTACAAAATTATTTTATTATTTGTAACTCCTTCCTCAAGACTGCCCCCTTTTTATCATCACTCATATTCGTTCTCATTCACTTTTGCCAGACCTTTATCTTTTGGCAATAGTCAGATTGCTTCTTACTTATTGGCAGGTGGTAACGTGGCTCAGGATGACACCAACTACATCATACCATAGTTTAGGATTACAATGGCCATTTCTATAACACCGCTGAGCCTGAGCTATTGTCAGAGCCTGCCCATCTTGTCCTCCTCCTCCTATTATTGCACTCTTTAAAGTCCACAGGTATTAACTTCTAGGCACTAACAAAATCACACATGTGCAAATGTAACTTATGTTCCTTCCTTTGGTCGTATGCTTAAAATATGTTCATCATACTATTGGATGGCCTATACACGCCATCTCTCTGAAAAGGTTGACTCTTGTTATTACCATTTACTTACTTGCTTTGCAGTTATGGGAGTCCCTGCTGAATTTCAAAAACTGATAATGCCCTCGGTTTCCTTATTACTGGCTGCTCTCCCTTTATACCATATCTATCATTCCACTGGCATTATTCATTTAACAGTCAGTACCTAAAATACATATAAACTTTTAAAACTAAAAGGGGAGATGGGCTAGATTCCCCAAAAACATCAAATTCTGAAAGCCCTTTTTAATTCAATTCTTTCAACCATTGGCTCCACTACAGCAGTTCGCAGAACATTTTCAACAACCTTTAGAAAAGCCACACAAACAGGTAATCTGCGTATTGAATTCTTCATTACAAGGGAAATGTTTAAAAGGAAAAGTTTCAATGGGGCCGGTGGCTGCTCTGTCCGGCAGACAGAGGTGCCCTGGAGACGAAAGTATTTGACTTCGACGGTTGAAACAGTGCCATGAAGAGGAGCCGATCCCAAGAGTTCCAAAGGAATCAGGAGCCAAATCTGAGCACCCAGAGAACATTCACTGAACTGACGCAGCAGAGCCCCCCGCCGGACATGGGACAACTGAAAAGTTAACTCAAGAAGCTGAAGGAGTTGTTCAACAAGCTTGGGCAGCCAAAACCCCACTCGACTTATTCCCTGGCTATAAGCACAGCAGTAAATTGTCAGTAATACAATTTACATACTGGGCTTATATTCCTTTTCCACCCTTATATCAAGGTGTGGCCTGGGGAGACAGAGAAGTCCCAGTACTTTGTACTAATGATACTGCTTGGATATCACCATCGCCTTTTAAACCAGATCCCTACCAAACACTGGCACAAATAGTTCATATCAATTTGGGGCTTGCTCATGTCTTGGGGTAGTCCACATTGTTCGCATCTTCACATGAGGTCATTGCTCGCTATAACCGTGAAGTCATATCTTCTGCCTTTACTAAGATTATTGGCTCAAAGTTTTTCATCATACTGCAGTACTCATGAAACTCTGCCAAGTACATTATCTTATGCCCTATCCCTGACGGTTCAGAGGTGCTTCCCAACTAGGCGGGACTAGATGCAGAAGTAGTGGGTCGCGATTGTTGTTAGAAGCAAAGGAAGAGTCGTGAATACCTGTTACAGATTGAGTGTACATGGAGATTTTCAGACTAACCAACATGTCAACTCATGCTGGCATAAGGTAATCAGCTACATTTCTGCAGATGCAATGAAACTATTATTTGGCATGATGGTGGTCTATCAACTCTTATGCCACATTTGGCTAATATTCACAAATACAAGGTCATATTTGGAAGTTAGCTGCTGGTAAACCGATGTCCACTTTCACGGAACATGTCCTTAAATCTTTACCAATATTGCTAACCTTCCACATAATCTGCACTAAACAGTTCTAGATATGCCATTGCATGTAAGAAAGCCCTACTTGTTGCTGACAAGAATTTCAAGGGATAATAATACGGGTAGTTAACTGTACAAACACTGTACATTCCCAAGTTGTATAAATATTACTTGGTGGAATAATAATTGAACTAATCTCATTCGACATATACTAAGAGCCATGAAAAGAAAACCTGGCTACCTGCAAACTAATTATGCACTTGGAGTGAATCTGCTGGGGTTACCAAATTTATAAGGTTATGTAAGATCTTGTCCAACGTAGAGTCGAGAATGGTTGGTTGGAATCAAGTAGACCACACGGTGATAGACTGTAGTACCTGCACTCACCGCTGTTGCTGGGTTAGCGCTCTGCACACCGTGGTGCTGTAAAATGGTGAATTTGTGCAACAATGGCAATGAACAATCACATTTGTTGTGGCAGCAGCAACGAGACATAGATGCTCATTTGATCGAACGGAGTTGATAATCTGGAACAAGTGGTTTCTTTGCCGTGCAGATCGCCAACAGTGTTGAATAATCCCAGCTTTGTTGAAAATGTGATTGGAACACTACCCAATTTTGTATTACTCCTGTTCCTTTTGACAGCACTGTACATAATTGGACTGAGATAAAGAGACTTTTAATTGGTCATAATAATCTTTCCCTAGAAATACAAGAATTAACACAGAACATTTCTGAAACTTTTCGCAATCAGTTACCATTGCTGACTAGTGCAGATGTGATGACTGGTATTGCACAAAGTTTGATGTCTTTGAACCCTATGAGCCCTGTAAAAACTTTGCTGACCTCTGTTTCTAGTAATGTATTGATTGTTGTTCTTGCCTTTGTCATTTTCAGTCTGCTGGAGACAGTACCAAAGGGCAAACACTGAATCCCAGCGAGCCAAACATGTAATGATGGTTTTAAAAGAAATTCAAACTTGTAAATAAGGAAAGGGGAAATGTAGAGGACTACGTGCTCACAAACAGGGTGTTCCCGATAAGTCCTGCTCTTGCAAATGAAGCAGGGCATTCCCCATAAGTCCTGCTCTTGCAAACGAAGCAGGGCCTTCCCCATAAGTCCTGCTCTTGCAAACGAAGTCAGGGAAAGGTCAGAAAAACAACAATGTGTCTTGTGACTTGGTAACATTCCACAAACGACTGTATAAAATAAAGGAGAGCGCGCCATTCGGGGCGGCCACCATGTTTGTCTTGTCTTGTGTTGTCTTGTGTGTTCATTCCTTTGTTTAGGAAACACGCGGACCCCAACATCACTAATTATCAAGGAAGTGCAAGTCAAAACCACAACACGATACCACCTCACTCCTGCAAGAATAGCCATAACCAAACAAAAAATAGTAGATGTTGGCATGGGTGTGAAAACAGAACACTTTTACATGTCGGGTGGGAATGTAAACTAGTACAACAACTGTGAAAAAGAGTGGGGATATTCCTTAAAGAACAAAAAGTAGATCTACCATTTGATCCAGCAATCCCACTACTAGGTATCTACCCAGAGGGAAAAAAGTCATTATATGAAAAAGATACTTGCACACACGTGTTTATAATAGCACAATTTGCAATGACAAAAATACAGAACCAGCCCAGATGCCCATCAATCAACGAGTGGATAAAGAAAATGTGGTATATGTATATATACCATAGAACACTACTCAGCCATAAAAAGGAATGAAATAATGGTATTTACAGCAAACCAGATGGAATCGGAGACTATTGTTCTAAGTGAAGTAACTCAGGAATGGAAAATCAAACATTGTATGTTCTCACTTATATGTGGAAGCTAAGCTGTGAGGACTCAGAAGCATAAGAACGACACTTTGAACACTTGGGGGAAAGTGTAGGGGTAGTGAGAGATAAAAGACTACACATTGGGTACAGTGTACACTGCTCAGGTGACGGGTGCATAAAAATCTCAGAAATCACCACTAAAGAACTTATTCATGTAGCCAAACACCACTTGTTTCCCGAAAACCTATTGAAATAAAAAATAAATTTTAAAAAAAATGCTATAATCTGTTTTACAATGATGGAGAATAGAATATTGAGCTCTTAAAATAAGAAAGTCTTTGTCAGAGATACAATATTAAGATTTATGAGGCTGGGCACAGTGGCTTACACGTATAATCCCAGCACTTTGGGAGGCCAAGGCTGGCAAATTGCTTGAGGCCAGATGTTTGAGACCTGCCTGACCAACATGACGAAACCTCTTCTCTACCCAAAATATAAAAGTTAGCCAGGCATGGTAGTACATGCCTGTAATCCCAGCTTCTTGGGAGGCTGACGCACAAGAATTACTTGAACCCAGGAGGCAGAGGTTGCAATGAACTGAGATCATGCCACTGCACTCCAGCCTGGGCAAGAGAGCAAGACTCTGCCTCAAAAAAAAAAAAAAAAAAAAAAAAAAAAGGATTTGTGGAAAACTGAAGATTTCTGTGTTTCAGAGGAAGTTGTGCACACATTTGAGCAAGAAATGAGCTAGGCTATAGCCTCAATGAGCTAAAGAAAAGGACCAGTACATGTGGAGAAAAATACTCCAGACTAAAGAAAGGAAAGTTACTCTGACATAGGACATAGGTTGCCATAATACTATGTTTTCTAACCCTGTCTCTCTAAAAACCAAAGAAATCAAAAAAGCTGACTAGTGATGCCAAGTTATGTCAGTAGAAAGAAGTAATAGAAACATCCAGTCTTCCGTTACAGAAAATGGTTCCATTAACATTAGAACTATAATATGATCTAACAGTCCCACTACTTGATATATATCCAGAGGAAATAAAAGCAGTATGTCAAAAAGACATCTGTACTCCCATGTTTATTGCAGCATTATTCACAACAGCCACGACATAAAAGCACCCAAAGTGTCTATCAACAGGTGACTGGATAAAGAAAATGTGGTATATAAGGCCGGGCGCGGTGGCTCACGCCTGTAATCCCAGCACTTTGGGAGGCTGAGGCGGGCGGATCGCGAGGGCAGGAGATCGAGACCATCCTGGCTAACACAGTGAAACCCCGTCTCTACTAAAAATACAAACAAATTAGCAGGGCGTAGTGGCGGGTGCCTGTAGTCCCAGCTACTCGGGAGGCTGAGGCAGGAGAATGGTGTGAACCCGGGAGGCAGAGCTTGCAGTGAGCCGAGATTGCGCCACTGCACTCCAGCCTGGGCGACAGAGGGAGACTCCATCTCAAAAAAAAAAAGGAAAGAAAGAAAAAAAAAAGAAAGAAAATGTAGTGTATATACACAGTGGTATATTATTCAGCCTTAAAAAGAAGAAAATTTTGTCATTTTTGACAACACAGATGAACCTAGAAGACATTATGCTAAGTGAAATAAATCAGGCACAGAAAGATAAGTACCAAATTATATCACTTACATGTGGATTTTAAATAAAATTGAACTATTTTATTTAACTTTCTAATTGAACTTCTATTTTAAATAAAAATAGAAGCAGAGAATAAAATGGTAGTTGTCAGGGTCTGAGGGAGGAGTGGGTGGGGATTCAAGATGTTGGTCAAAGGACACAAAATTTTAGTTAGACAGGAGACATAAGTTCAGAAGATCCATTGCACAATGCAGCGATTATAGTTAATAACAATGTATCATGTACTTAAAAATTGCTAAGAGAGTAGTTTTGGTGGTGGTGGTGGTTGTTGTTTTAGAGACGGGGTCTTGCTGGGGTGCCCAGGCTGCAGTGCAGTGGCTATTCACAGGTATGAACATAATGCACCAAAGGCTTAAATCCCTGGCCTCAGGTGATCCTCTCACCTCAGCCTCCTAAGTAGCTAGGACCTATGGGCATGTGCCATTGACTGGGGCAAGAGAGTAGACTTTGATGTTCTCACCACAAAAGGATAATTATGTGAGATAACATACATGTTAATTTGATTTAGTCATTCCATAATTTATACATATATTGAAATATCATGTACCCCATAAATACTTTTTTGTCCATTAAAATAAATCAATAAATAATAATTTTTTTTAAAAGGGATAAAAGAAAAACTGGTCTTTATCTAGAAAGAAAGCTTAAATATGAGGTCATCTCTTTAACTCCAGGTGAAACTGGAGGCAAGTTGTGAAAAAGCCTAAAGGCTTCAGAAAGTAGGAAACACTTAAGGAGTTACTTAACCCGAGGTGTCTTTTCTGTAGATTTTAGGAAGTCCATAAATACCTTAAATAGTATTGCAATGTTTTATGAACGTTTGGTTTCTGGGAGAGCTTATAGCTTTCACAGATTTCTCATTAACGTCTATAGCACAAAACAAGCTCAAGTAAATGAAGAGATCATCTTTCTAATTACCTCAAGAAGATTTTTTTTCAAAAGTGGCTGGTCTTGAATCCCTGACAAACCTGTGTAAGCATCAGACGAAGGGATTCAAGGCAGTGGTGTGCTGGTAAATGTTTAGGAGCTGGAGATTCAGCAAAACAAGTCCTAATATATAGCATTTGTTGATTTTTGTGGTGTACATACTCCTCCATGACCAGTTTCAAGCTACAGATGAGACACTGACTAATACAAAATTCCTGAAGATATTAAAAATCAACTTCGAGAAGTCTGTAGGAGTCAACTCCAGCAAGACCTCTGATTGAAGGTCAGTTAGGTTTTCTCAGGTCTGGAGAAAACATAAATTAGGACAAGTCATTAAGGAAATGAGTTGAGCCTAATTTTGCACACATTTTCTGCTTAAATTTTGTAAATATTTCTCTAAATATATTTAAGAAGCATTTTTGAAGTGTTTAGCCAAGTTTAAAAGATCGGAATCAATGAATAGAGCAAAAGCTTTTTCTAACTTTTCGATAAGGATTAATTTATGTAGAGAAATTAATCAAATGGAAGATAGTGTGAAAGTTATGAGGAAGAAATCAGCTCCCTTCTAGAACAGCAGTTCTCAAAATACAGATCCCAAGGAAGCAGCAGCAGCATTACCTGAAAACTTGTTAGAAATTAATTCATAGGCTTCCACCCCAGATCTGAATCAGAAACTCTGAGAATGATGTCCAGCTATCTGTATCTGTGTTTTAACAAGTTCTCTAGAGGATACTGATGTGCACTAAAGTCTGAGCACCACTTCTCTAAAACAACGGTTCTTAAATTTTAGTGTGCCCAAGTATCCCTGGAGGAATTTGTTAAAATGCAGATTTCTGGTCCCAGTGCACACCTGCTGAATCAGAATCTCCCAGGGTGAGGTTCAGGAACAGCACTATGTTTTATTTTATGTAATTTTGCTTGCTTGTATTAGTTACGGTTTGCAACACAGAGTCACTGGGAGGAAAAAGGGAACTTCTTATAAAAATTTTTAAATATTCTGTAATCCCAGCACTTTGGGAGGCCGAGACGGGCAGATCACGAGGTCAGGAGATTGAGACCATCCTGGCTAACACGGTGAAACCCCGTCTCTACTAAAAAATACAAAAAACTAGCTGGGCAAGGTGGCGGGTGCCTGTAGTCCCAGCTACTCGGGAGGCTGAGGCAGGAGAATGGCGTGAACCCGGGAGGCGGAGCTTGCAGTGAGCTGAGATCGCGCCACTGCACTCCAGCCTGGGCGACAGAGCGAGACTCCGTCTCAAAAAAAAAAAAAAAAAAAAGTTAAATAGTCACAAAAGTAGAATAAAGAGTACAATAAATCCTTGTGAGATCATTCGTCTTAAGCAAATGTCAACATTTTGCCTGTCTTATTTAATGTTCCCCACTTCATTTTTTAGTTTGTTGTCTATAGGAATATTTTAAGGTAAAGATATCCTAATATCTAACCAGCAATTATTTCAGTATTCTCTCTAACAGATAAGAGCCTTTTCTATTCCAAGTCATTATTATAGTGTCTTAGTCCATTTTGTGTTGCTGAAAGAAATACCTGAGATTGGGTCACTTATGAAGAAAAGAGATTTAATAAGCTCATTCCACAGGCTGTATAAGAAGCATGGTGTTGACATCTTGCTCAGCTTACGGTGAGGCTGAGTCAAACATGGCAGAGGTCAACAGGTAAGTGGCCATATGTGAAGAGCGGCCAAGCCCAAGGGGCATTCCGGCTTTATAACAACCCACTTTCTAAGGAGCCATCCTAGTCTCTAGAGAGTGAGAACTCACTCATTACCAAGAGAAAGGCACCAAGCCATTCATGAGGGATCCATCCCTATGACCCAAACACCTGCCACTAGGCCCCACCTCCCTAAATTGCCACACTGGGAATTAAATTTCAATATGAGATTTGGTGGAGAAAAACAAACCATATTCAAACCCTAACATGTAATGTCTAGAATTAATAACAATTCTTTAATATCTTTATCACAGACATGCAAAAATGTGTCTTTTGTTGTTGATTCATTAGTTGGCTATCATTTTAAGTCTCTTTTTTTCTATAATAGTTTCTCCTTTCCCACCTCACTTCTTTTTTTTTTTTTTTTTTTTTTGAGACGGAGTCTCACTCTGTCACCAGACTGGAGTGCAGTGGCATGATCTCAGCTCACTGCAAGCTCCGACTCCCTGGTTCAAGCAATTCTCCTGCCTCAGCCTCCCGAGTAGCTGGGATTACAGGCATGCGCCACCACGCCCAGCTAATTTTTGTGTTTTTAGTAGAGACGGGATTTCACCATGTTGGTCAGGATGGTCTCAGGTGATCCACCTGCCTCGGCCTCCCAAAGTGTTGGGATTACAGGCGTGAGCCACCTCACTTTTTAATGCTAGTTATTTGTTGGAAAAACTGGATTATGTGTCCTTTATAATTTTCCACACTTTGGACTTGGCAGAATATATCTTCATGATTTTGTTTAGAGTAGCCTTAGATAGATCCAGAAACTTGTTCTGCTTCAGGTTCACTTGTTTTGCCAAGAATACTTCATAGGTGGCACTCTACTTTCTACCATCTCCTATCAGAAGGAACACAATGTTGAGTTGTAATATTTTTGGTGATGTTAAATTAATCAGTGGGTTCAGGTATAATCAGACTAATCCATTCGGTATGAAATTGCAGATTACATTGTACATTTTCTGTCCTAGGCTAGGGTAGGGATCCCTGCCTCCTTTGAGTGGAGACTGGACTTACAGACTGGACTCCTTCCTCCCAGGCTTTTTCCAGTGGACAGAGTTTGAATAGACTTTTTGTTTTAGAAGAAGAAACATAATTAGTTTATACTGATATTTGCAATTCAGATTTAATATCACCAATTATTTACTTGAGTTTTATGCTGATGATATTAATTTCAAACCATATCAATATTACCATGAACAAAAAGACTACTGAATGTGGTTAAGATTTTTACCCCATAAGAGGTGCACAGTCAAATATGCTATGTTATAGAGATGCATGAACGATGTCTTTTCTCTGTGTGGTTATGCCACAACTTGATATACTATCAGATCTGCTTTAGTTTGTTTTAAATTTTGAGAAATAATTTTTTTCTTTTTAACTTATAAAATAGCTATATGATTCCAAAAATAAAAACTATAAAACAAGACATATTCAGAGATATCTAACCTCCATTTGTTTCTCCTCACAATATTTTAATTTCAACAAATACATGTACACATTGGTATAGCCCCTTCTTCTCTCGTATAAAAGGTAGCACACATTGTCCTATAGCTGGATTCTTCACTTAACACTTTGTCCTGGAGATCTCATCATACCAGTATCTAAAAATCCTTTTCATTCCTTTTTACAACTGCATAAGTACTACATTATGTAGACATACCACAGTTTGTTCAGTTAATCCCCTCTTAAAAGATATTTGGCTTATTTCCAGGTTTTTGCTACACAGAGTATGCCAGAATAAATAGCTTTGTATATAAGTCATTTTCTATTTTTGCTCATATACCTGTGGAAATTGCCATATTCCTAGAAGAGGGATCGCTGAGTCAAAAATTAAATACGTATATAATTTTGATAGATATGTACCGCCAAACATACCCCAAAATATAGCATTTTGAATTCCCAAACACAATGTATGAGAATGCCTAATTGCACACAGCCTTACCAACACATATGTTGTCAAACATCTTTATTTTTTTTCCCATCTGATAAGTGAGCGATGATTCCTCAGTGTAGTTTTAATTACATTTCTCTTTTTGCGAACAAGAGGTTAAGTAAGTGTACTTTTACAGTATATGTTCTATGAATTGTCTGTTTTTATCTCTGGCCCATATATATATATTTTTTTTTCGTAGAGATGGAGTCTGTCTCTCTTGCTTAGGCAGGTCTCCAATTCCTGGGCTCAAGGGATCCTCACAAAGTGCTGGGATTACAGGCATGAACCACCGTGCACAGCCTTAGCCAACTTTCTCTACAGTTTTTTCCAGAGGGTAGGGGGGAGAATTTTTTGTAATGTGATTAAATTTATCAAACTTTTTTAATGACATGCATTTTTCATCATAGCTAAACATTTTTCTCACTCAGAATATAAATTCACTCATAATTTCTTATTGTCCTGAAGAAATTCTTATGCACACCAAAGTACAGTTTATAATCCAAGTTTGTAAAGTGATGTCAAACATTTCATTGTTTAACATGAGACATTTAATAATCAGTCATGTCCATAGTTTTCTTAATTCTTCTAAATGATGTCAATGTGATATCTTCTTGCCTGAATGACAAAACATTCCATTAGTAAAATAGAAAAAATTGTTTCTGGAGTAATTTAGACTATAAATAAACATTCAATTATTAAAACCCTTACCTTTCTAAGAGAAGACAACATAAATCATTATAATGCAGCCCACAATCCAGCCAATCAGGAGAAGAATAGGAACCAGAAGGTGCGAAAATGTAGATCCTGCTTTAAAATAAACAGTAGAAAACGGATTACATTGGTCTTTTTAGTATTGAATTTTCTGAGTCAAGAGCATAAAAGGAATCTGGTAACATTAAGAAAAAAAGCATACACTCTCTAGTTATACCCATACATAATTATTTTTTCTTTTCTACAGAGAATACATGAGACTGTCATAAATCCTGGGTATTTTGAATTAAACCACGGATCTTTTACTGTTATGTGACCTTGGGCAATTCTGAGCTTGAACTTTCCTATTGGTAAAATATCAGTAATGAAACTTGTGCTATCTACTGCCTGGAATAGTTTTGCAGGTCAAATGACATAACATATGTGCAAAGCTTTGTAAACTCTAATCACCGTGTGTGTTTAGTGTATACAGAACACATCCATGCATTTGTGCAATAACACATACAGCAGCTATTTAAATAAAAAACAATCTAATACAACTCTGAGACAATTTCCACTGAAGTAAATAATTATAACACAGGGAAAGGTGTTGAGAATTGTTCTTGGCCTCCACAGCCGAATGTAATTTTAAATATCACAGGGAAAAGGAAAGTATCATACATTATATAACCATTCTTGACTACAGAAAAGAATTTCTATTGTTTAAAAATTATTCATTATAACAACCAGCACTGAACCTGAATCAATGGGCAGTAATAATCCAACACACATATAAATGGCGTTTGTTATACATGATTCCTCCTGTGCCTCCTATTTGTACTCTTACCTGTAAAAAGCAATTTATACAAGTATCTTTTTACAAGTATTCACTGCATTTAATTCTTGTTCTTTCAAGCAAACATACACATGCACACACACAGAAATCCACACATGCATCACACAAAAAGATTTATAAAGATCACAGAAAAACATTCTATAGAATTAATGTCCCTGTGTTAAGGACTCAGATATATTCTTAACTGCAAAACACAGTTAGATCTTATGCCATTAGTTAAAAGAGAGAATACATATTCTTAGCAATTATACTCCTATTACAATTTCCATCACTTTAAAACGTGAAATTTTTAAAAATGCTATTAAAATAAAATCATCAGGAGATGAGACACATTTAAAATTAGAAGACACTCTTATAAAAGCAAACTTTCTGAAGTTGAAATGAATTTTAATACTTCTATTTTTCCAAGAATGCTAGAGTCTCTCTTAACTGACAAAATTCAACGTGCTTTTCTTGTTTCTCCATCTCACTGTGACCTTGTATAAGGCATTAAGCACTAAATGGAAAACTGTTCTCTTTACTTGACATGTGGTATTGCTTAAGGATAAAGCAAACAACATGAGATGTCCTTTACTCTCATTTGGACGAAAGCCTTTTTATGAATTAAGGTACCACCACAATGGAAGTACATAGCAGTAATTTTTTTGAACTGTCTATGTATGTGGCTTTGTATTTTTCTCAATTTCAAAGAACTTGAAAATTAATATTTACCCTTTAATTGTGCATTTATATTTTATATGTGCGTATTTTAATAAAATTTACATATCACAAAGCCTTGAAAGTCAGTATCTCATTATTTATTTTCCTTGTAAAATAGTAACAGTTGCACTAACTGTGCATTTTAACACTCAAAGTATACATTCCATTAGTGTTTTTTTAGCACTAATATTTTCAACTTTACTAACACCTGTGGAATTGTTTGGAAACAGAAATATGTAAGAGCACAACATACTTTGCATATGTCACTTACATTACTAGCACAAATAAGAACAAAACATCTTTTTAAATATGAAGTGTAATTGTAAAATGCTTCTCTCTTGTCCAGTTTTGAGCACGTCAAAGTAGTTACAGCTGGAACTGTTCTTGAAGACATTGCACTCTGGAAAAGACTGTCCAGGTTAAACACCTGGTGCCACCACTCTTTAGTGATCATGAACAACTTACTAAACTGCTGTGTCTCAGTTTTCTTATCTATAAAATGGGCACGATGATGATATGCATATTTCAGAAGGTCATTGTCAAGATTCAAAGCAAAAATCCCTGTAAATATTTAAAAGCTATTTCTTAGATATAGTATATATTCAACCTATTTTGACAAATTGGAATCAATTATTTTATATAACTATAAAATATAAACACAAAAAATGTTTAAAAACAAGAAAAAAGTTAGACGTGGAACAAAAATGTTAGATGTGGAACAGACGACTGAGTCCAGTATTCTCATTTTACTGTCAGAAAACAGACTTAGAGAGATATAGGGACTTCTCCAAACTCACATAGCCATTTACTAGCAGATCTGACACAGAACTTAACTGTCTTCAATTCTGGCTCAGAATTGAAATCAGAGCTGATTTTTAACTCACCTTTCAAAATAAGCATAAACAAAATTAAGCTCTTTTGCTTTGTTGGTCATTTTAAAATTTTCATAACCTATAGGTCTGATCCACAAATTACATAATTAATGCATTTTTGCAGCCACACTAACATATATGGTTAATGGTCATTTAGCATAGAAGCCACATTTTTTAGAGTAACTGGGAAACACCAAGAAACATAACTAAACCAAAGTCAAGAAGCCTTTTTTATTTTGCCAAGAGAATCCAATGCCTTAAATCTTACCTTTTTCAGCCATTATTCCTGTTGGTGGGTGGCTAGGTCAGGCCACGCTTACCTCTTTCTTTTGTTATCCAGCGTCTCTTTGAACTTTAAATAGAGAGAAATCTGAAGAGTGTGGCAGCTGCCCGTCTCCTGGCTGCCAATTGTCTGCAGAGTGATGTAAGTCATTGGAAAGCAGAGCTCCTCTGGCTCTTCTTTATTCTATTATTACGGAGGAAACAAGGGGCTACGTGACCTAAACAATTAGGTAAGCTGAATTATCCTAATGCAGAGATTCACAGGTTTTTAATTTGTACCATACCTTTAGATAACATGAAGAAAATGTTCTGTAAAGAAGGTGTACAGAGGGAGAAAAACATTCCACCTATACAAGTGCTATCAAGGAGAAGGGTGATATATTAGAAAGAAAGGATTTTGATGTTGGAGAGACTTGGGTTCAAATTCCAGCTCTTTCTGTAATGAAAGCCAAGTTGCTTAACCTGGGAATCAGCTTCTTTAGTTTTAAAATAAGGATAATAATACCTGCTCATGGGAGTTGCATAAAGATGAAATCAAAGTCTATATGAAATGTAGACAGTTCTTTATTACTTTACAGATGGAAAATATAAAATGAAATGGTGCCCCTTTCTTTGAACTATTCTAAAAACAAAAACTGTTAATATACTAGAAACTAAAACAATACAGAAGTTTCGATGTTACCTAGAATTTTTAGAAAGCAATCATAAGCTTGTTGTTTTTATTAGCAATGTATAAAAATAGGACATTTCATTTTTCAAAGTCCAAACTGGTTTATGTAACTGACCTAGACTATTCTCTATATTCTCATTGGAATAACTTTAATTTGGGGATCTGGCTGGAAAAGTTTTGCAGAGTGACCCTGTGAGCATCTTCCCAAAAAAAATTGGCATAAGATTAAGACCTCTAAAGGCAGGTCTTGCCTGATCAAATTTATCTCCAGAGTTCCAAGAATGTTATTTCCCTGCAAATGACCATGTTCCATCACTGCTCAAAAATCCACCAATAGTTCTTCATCTCCTAGACAATAAAAATCTGAACTCCTTGTTTAGACACCTAAAAAGCCTTATTTCTCTACTCTTCCATTTGCAGTGATAACTTCAGTGACACTGAACTCCTTGCTATTATATGAATTCAGAATCCTCCCACTCTCACAGGCAAGAACATTTGACTTGCTACCTCAAATAATGTACCTATAGATTAGAGTGTGCAGCCAAGAATCTGGCACATTTATATCATTTATGTCAAGTTGTCATTTCTCTCCTCAGTCTCTCTCTTAATATATTATTTAATATTGAAAAACATGTCTGGCTATATCAGGTAAGCAGAAAAACTGTATTGTTTATGCAACAAAACCCCTTGCTTACTTGGCAAAGTTGGGTATTTTTTTCAATATTAAATAATAATATGTTAAAGGTTAACTGAGGCCAAAAGAAAGAGAAGAAATAAAAATGTTCATTGATCTCATTTAAACATAAAAAATGTTAATCCAGTAAGTTCAGATGAACACTAATTATCCTACGGAAAAAAATGACATTCAAAACAAACAGTGTGTTCCCCACAAAGAGCACAAACATTCATACTAAAATAAATAATTTGCTTAAAACATATGAAAAGGTTTCTACATTTTAAACACTCATTTCCATTTCAATTATATTAAGCTTTCCTCTTGACATGAAATTGACTATTATTAACACTATTGCTGTCAATTTGGAGTTTGAGGAGGGATTAGTTTATAATTCATCATTTATTTTCCTTACTTTTCTATGGAAAGAAGAAGGGAAAAAAACTAATTTAATTGACATGAATTTCTCAGACTTCAGAAAAGAATTCAACCTAGAATCTCATTTCCTTGGTTATACCATCAGTAAATTTTTTAAAAAATAAAAGTTTTATAATATTTAATCAGGAAAAGATATTTTATTCATTAATAGACTGGTTTCATAGACTTTGAGCTCATAAACCCAAGGGCCTATATTTGACCGTTTTCTAATCTTTCTCTTAGGACATACTAATTAGGAACATTTTCTACTTTTTTACTTTACATACTGTCTTAAATGTTTAGCTCTCAAATCCCTTACTCTAAAGGTGACATTAGATTTTTCAGAGATATGTGAGCCAAAAAATTTAAATATTTGGTTTTTCTTTAAAATACTTAAGAATTCTTCACTTTCCAAATATTTTTCACTACCAGTGTCTCGAATTATAACATATAGACCTGACCATGGTAGATGCTCAATGGATCTTTGCTTCATGGCTGGCTGACTGGGTAGGTGGATGTAATAATAAATGCAGTATAAGGTAGCTTAGTTTGCACTCTGAACAAAGGTTTACTTATGGCAATACCTAAAAGAGTAATAAGAAATAAAATGATCTTAACTATACTCTAGTCTTATAATATATGCATATATAGATAATACAGTGTATTTAATTACCAGTAACATTAGAATAACCTATAAATAAGAATATAAACAAATAAAAGAAAGTGACATCTGCAAAACAGAGGAGTGGGAGCCCCCAAAATATCTTTCCTTCATAAGAGCACCAAGAAATCTGTCTAAAATTTTTGAATCAATTTTTAAGAATTCTGGAAATTAATCAAGGACTTACAGCAATTGGGGAGCTGGAATCTTGGTAGGAACAGCAAGTTTTGTGATGTTTTAATTTGGCCTATTCTTATCTCCCCCATCTCCAGCTTTGTAGTAGCCTTGAAAACCAATGCTCCAAAATCTTAACGAAAACTAGTCTTTCAAAGTCTCAGTTTCGGAGAACAGTAATTATTTAACCTGTCTGGTGGTTCTCCCAAAGACCTCACCTGCAAAGCTGTCTTTATTTGATCAGATTCAGCACTTACTCTGTGTGAAAAGTACCCACTCCCAGGACATTTGTTGAAAACAGTTAGAGGCAATTGTTTAACATCACAGCTGCCTAGGTAACAGAGTGAACAACAGGCTAAATAAAAAGCTTAAAAGGAGAATCCAGGGAATGAGATGTCAATAGGGGTTTCAAAAGTTTCACATATCGTTAAGAATCTAGAAAGCTACATGCATATGTTCAGCTATGGGCATGACCTCGTAGCTGTGGGTATGCTTAGGAAAGACCTGAAAAGGCCCTAAGCTTTCACCTCTGGCTAACTTTGAGGCTCAAAATGCAAAGCAAAGGGTAAGGCAGTTGTCAACTCCCCGACTGGGTATTAAAGGCGTACCTCAACACATACACAGAGCCCATCATTAAAGTCTGGGAGGCGTATTAGTTACAGGCATTTAAAGAAATCTTTGTCCAATCATTAGTTGATAACTAAACAAATTGAGCGAAAACTTTAGTGGTCACATACAACAAAGAATACAAATTGTACAAAATCAGTTCAGAACAATAATAACAACAACAAACAGCAATGACAACAAACTCTTGGGAGGAGGAAGAATCTGATTTTAAGAGTTGACATTATTTAAAACGACCAACTTTCAACAAAAAAAGTTATGAGATATGCAAAGGAACAAAAATGTATGGCCCTTACACAGGGATAAAAAACCTATCAAAAGTAACTGTTTCTCAGAAAGTCTATAAATTAGACTGACTAACAAAGACTTTATGTCAACTATTTTAAGTATTTTCAAATAACTAAAAACAGCAAAAGAAAGCCATCTCAGCAAAGAGAATATTAGTAGAGAGATAAATACTATTTTTAAAAGAGCAAACAAATTTTGAAGTTGAAAGGTGCAATGACTAAAATGAAAATTTTACTAGAGGCTCAACAGCAGATTTGAGCAGGCAGATGAAAGAATCAGTTAATTTGAAGACAGTTTGATTGAGATTATTCTGTACAAGAAACAAGAAGAAAAGATAATAATGAATATGGCCTTAGAGATCTGTGGGACACTATCAAGCATATCAACATATGCATAATTAGAGTCCTAAAACAAGAAGAGAAAGGGCAGAAAAAAATATTTGAAAAAATCATGGTCAAAAGCTTCCCAAATTTGTGAAAAATGTTAAGGTACATATTCAAGAAGTTCAATTACTTCCAGGTAGAATAAACGCAAAGAGACAAATACCTAGACACAAAATAACTGTCAAGAACCAAAGACAGGCTGGGTGTAGTGGCTCATGCTTGTAATCCTAGCACTTTGGGAGGTGGAGGCAGGTAGATCACTTGATGTCAGGAGTTGAGACCAGTCTTGCCAACATGATGAAGTCCCATCTCTACTAAAAATACAAAAATGAGCCAGGTGTGGTGGTACACACCTGTAATCCCAGCTAATCAGGAAGCAGAGGCACAAAAATCACTTGAACCTGGGAGGCAGTCATTGCAGTGAGCCAAGATCACACCACTGCACTCCAGCCTGGGCAACAGAGTGAGACTTTGTCTCAAAAAAAAAAAAAAAAAGAAAGAAAGAAAAAAAAAGAAACAAACACAATGAGAAAATATTTCCCTGTTGATCTAGGGGGTGTATTCTAACAGGGAACTGCCAAGTCTCTAAATCACCCTCTTGTCTAGCTTGCTGAATTCCTGCCTGAATAGAACTAAGAGCAGTCGCTCAAGGTGCTACTTGAGAAGTCATTGGGGCAACTATTTTCACCCAGTGTCCTCCAGAAAAGAAAGATCTGGGGGGTCATTTTCTTCAAAATAATAATGAGGGGGTGCAGAAGGGTAGAGATGAACCTCTCCTTCCTTTGCCGCTTTCACTTTAGCTGGCAAATGAACATGCTCTTCTGTTACTTCACTATACTCTTGTTCCTCCTCATAATCAGTGTGAAAAAGTTCCAAGATGAAACAAACCAGACCCCATACCTGTCCCATTGTTACCCTGACGCCTCTGAGCTCCCCTTCTTACTCACCACGGGGATTACTTTAAGAGTACTTTGGTGTCCTCCAGCTAGTTTTCCATTCCAACCGTCACTCCGGCGACCCTTCGACCTGGATTCGAGCCCCCATGAATGGACACCACTTGCTGAAACCAGCTCGGTCAGGGAGACCCTAACCCAGCGGCACTAGAGGAATTAAAGACACACACACAGAAATATAGAGGTGTGAAGTGGGAAATCAGGGGTCTCACAGCCTTCAGAGCTGAGAGCCCCAAACAGAGATTTATCCACATATTTATTAACAGCAAACCAGTCATTAGCACTGTTTCTATAGATATTAAATTAACTAAAAGTATCCCTTATGGGAAATAAAGGGATGGGCCAAATTAAAGGAATAGGTTGGGCTAGTTAACTGCAGCAAGAGCACGCCCTTGAGGCACAGATCACTCATGCTATTGTTCAGGGCTTAAGAATGCCTTTATGCGGTTTTCCACCCTGGGTGGGCCAGGTGTTCTTTGCTCTCATTCCCATAAACCCACAACCTTCCAGCACGGGTGTTACGGCCATTATGAACATGTTACAGAGTTGCAAGGATTTTGTTTATGGCCAGTCTTGGGGCTGGTTTATGACCAGATTTTGGGGGGGCTTGCTCCCAACAGTGAGACTCTGTCTCAAAAAAGAAAAAGAAACAAACACAAAGAGAAAATCTTGAAGGCATCAAAAGAAATAACTAACTCATTATATGCAAGGGATACTCAATAAGATTAACAGCTGACTTCTCAATAAAAGCCATGAAGCTCAGAAGGTAGTGTTATGACATTCAAAGAAAAAATATTGTCAACCAAAAATTCTATAACAAGCAAGATAATCTTCAAAAGTAAATAAAAAATTATGACATTCCCAGATAAACAAAAACTGAGATAATTTGTTACTAGCAAAGCTACTCTGCAAAAAATACTAAAAGGAATCCTGTCAGAATTAAATAAGAAGACACTAGACAGTAACTCAAATCCACATGAAAAAATAAAGAACATCTCTACAGGCAACTACATAGAAAAACAGGATAAATGTATTTTTTGTGTGTAACTCGTTTTTTCCTCCTAACTTAAAAGACAACTGCAATAATTATAAATCTGTATTGGTGACCCTTAATATATAATAATGGAATTTAAATTAAAATGACAACACAAAAAAGGGAATAGAGCTCTATAGAAGCAAAGATGTTGTGAACTACTAAAACTAAGTTGATACTAATCCAAACCTGATGGTTATAAATTAAAATATTCATTTTAATCCCTAAGGCAACTGCTAAGAAAATAACTCCAAAAAAAAGACAGCAGAAGAAATTACAAAATAATTAAAATGATATACTAGAAAATATTGATTAACACAAAACAAGACAGTAATGAAGGAATAAAGAAACAAAAAGATGGCATACATAAAACAAATAGGAATTATAAATCTTACTTTATAAATAGTTACATTTAAATGGATTAACCACTCCTAATACAAGATAAGAATGGCAGAACGGATTTTTAAAAGTGATCTAACTATAAGCTATCTATAAGAGACAGTTTAGATTCAAAGACACAAATAGGTTGAGAGCAAAAAGATGTAAAAATGCATGTCATGAAAATTGTAATCAAAGAGACCTGGAGTAACTGTACTAACATTAGATGGAATCAATTTTTTTCTTTTTTTTGAGAAAGAGTCTTACTCTGTTGCCCAGGCTGGAGTGCAGTGGCATGATCTTGGCTCACTGCAGGCTCTGCCTCCCAGGTTCATGCCATTCTCCTGCCTCAGCCTCCTGAGTAGTTGGGACTACAGGCACCTGCCACCACTCCTGGCTAGTTTTTTGGGGTTTTTTTTTTGTATTTTTAGTAGAGATGGGGTTTCACCATGTTAGCCAGGATGGTCTTGATCTCCTGACCTCATGATCCACCCACCTCGGCCTCCCAAAGTGCTGGGATTACAGGGGTGAGCCACTATGCCTGGCCTAGATGGAATAGATTTTAAGAAAAAAAATTTACTGGAAATAAAGAAATATATTTTCTAATGATAAAATTATCAATTATAAACATATATGTACCTAAAAACAGAGTCCCAAATACATGAAGACTGGCAAAATTGAAGCAAATAGGCAATTCAACAGTAATAGTTGAATGAATATCCTGCTTATAATAATGGACAGAAAAACTAGACAGAATATCAGCAATATGGAACTTGAACAACATTATAAACCAACTGGACCTAACACACATTTATTGAATACAATAATAAACAGTAACAGAATACACATTATTTAGAAGAAAATTTGGCAAATTCACAATTATATGAAAATTAAACAACATTCTCATCAAGAAGGGGAACGAGGTATTAGTCAGAGCAAGATGTCTGTTTATGATGGATTTAACTAATGTAGTTTTGATAGGTTGGATGAAACTTTTTCATATTGTCAACTTTTGTTGACTAAGTTGTGTGAAAGAATTTGTGTTCAAAGTCCCATAGGCTTCAGCAAATTGCAGTAGAATGTATTGAGAAATGTAGTAGTCCATTCTCATATTGCTATAAAAAACTACCCGAGACTGGGTAATTTATGAAGAAAAGGGGTTTAGTCAACTCACAGTTCTGCAGGCTATATCAGAATCATGGCTGAGGAGGCCTCAGGAAACTTACAATCATGATGGAAGGTGAAGGGGAAGCAGACACATCTTCACATGCTGGAGTAAGAGAGAGAGAGCGAAGGGAGAAGTGCTATGCACTTCTAAATAACTCACAAGAACAGCAACATGGAAGTCCAGTCCCATGATCCAGTCACCTCTCACCAAACCCCTCCTCCAACAGTGAGGATTACAATTCAACGTGAGATTTGGATAGGGACACAGAGTCAAGTAATATCAAGTGAAGTTTATTTGATCTGAGATGTCCGAATATAAAAGGTATTGGAATTAATGAATAAGAGACAACAAAATATCACAGACTATGGCCAGACACAGTGTCTCACACCTGTAATCCCAGAATTTTGGGAGCCTGAGGTGGGCGGATCACTTGAGCTCAGGAGTTTGAGACCAGCCTGGGCCACATGGCAAAACCCCATTTCTGCAAAATATTTAAAAATTGACTGGGCATGGTGGTGTGCTCACCTATAGTCCCAGCCACTGGGAGGCTAAGGTGGTGGGATCACCTGCGATCAGGGGGTCGACCAGCCTGGGCAACAGAATGAAACCCTGTCTTAAAAAAAAAGTCACAGACTACCTGGCCTTCCTCCCTGGAGACTCCTCTTTGCATTTCACAGAAAAGAAAGTGTGGTTCAAAACAAAAGGCAGCACTATGATAGTGGCAGGAACAGGGACTTAGGATCAAGTTTGAATGTCAGGTCTGATAATAACTGTATGAACTTTAATGATCACACAGGCTGAGTCTACTTCTTCATTTGGCAAACGATAAGCACAGCATACAGAATTAGAGATGAACATATACAAAATTCTCAGCACCAGCCTAACTAACACAAAGTACATTCCCAATGCATGGTAGTTGTTATCGTTAAGCCATGATAAACAGGGATAAAGAGGAAGGAGAAGCAACATCTGCAAAGAATCAGATATCCCCCTCTGCGTGCTTCCAAGGTCATTTTGAGGGTCATCTAAGAGGGACCATATCTACTGATCATCAGGCCAGGACATAAGAAGGGTTGTAAGAGTCCATTTTTCAACTCCCTGCTTATATCTCAAGCTGCTTTTGATTGATTGCAGCCTGCATTTCTCTATGAAACAACTCATTTCTAAATCACTAAGACATTTCTAAGATCACTAAGACCTAAGATCCTGTGACTTCTATGTTGTTAAGCCAACAAAATTTTTTTAGTCCTTCCTGATATTACTTGACCTCTTTACATTGCTTGATTCCATTGATTACTTTCTCCTTCTTGAAATTATCTCTTCTCTTGGCTTCTGTGGCATCAGAATCTTCTGACTCTTTCTATTTTTGACTGTGCATTGTTAGTCTTATAGGTTTATCCTCTTCAAATTCTCAAAACATGTTGTGTTTTGTCATGGACAGAGAGAGGGGAACAACACACTCCAGGGCCTGTCGGGGGGTGGGGACAAAGGAAGGGAGAGCATTAGGACAAATACCTAAAGCATGAGTGGCTTAAAACCTAGACAACGGGTTTAAAGGTACAGCAAACCACCATGGCACATGTATACCTATGTAACAAACCAGCACATTCTGCACATGTATCCCAGAACTTAAAGTAAAATAATAAAATAAAATAACATGTTGTGTTTTGTAAGTTAAATTCAATAGGACAAGGGAGCATGCAAATAACAGAGGCAATATACTGGTATGTGGGTATGTTGTAGGGGTCCAGCAGCAGCCTGCACATGAGCAGCTTCAGGCTCAGCAAACAGCATACCCAAAGCTGTTGGCCCTATATGTGTGCCAGTGACTGGAACAGTCCAGAGGTGAAGGGAAGCAGGGGAGTAGGGCCAGCCTGGGACCTTGGTACGGAATGATGGTAGTGACAGCAGCTATAGCAGTAGCAGCAGCAGAAATGCCAGGACAGGAACTGTTGGTGCTTATGTAGTAAATTTCAGCAGTATATTATAGAATCTTCAGCTTAAAAAACTGCTCAGTCTTACAAGACAAATATCCACAGGCTTAGAAATAGAAATTAAATTCTAAGAGTACCATGTTTGATGAAAAATAACACTATTATCATATGGAGCACTGGATAAACCAAGTATAAATGAGGTAAACAATTTTTAAATTAATTTTTTCTTATCATTGAAGATATAGCAATAGAATGCATAACAGACATTTTGAAATATACACAAATTAGAAAGTTTCTTGTCCAACCTCCACAAGTTATGAAAAGCATCAAGGGAAATAATGAAACATCATTATATAAATTTACATTTGAAATTAAATTCAGACTTACAGAAAATTTGTACCAAGAGTTACATCTTTTTCTAGAGAAAACAAGAGTCATCAGCTCTAGATGTACTGAAAAGTATATTTTGACATAATTTATCAGAAATTTATCCCAATATTGTTGCAACCTATAAAATACTCTTAACAGCTCCAGTAATCATTGCATTGGCAGAAAGATCTTCTTAAAATTAAAATTATCAAAAATGATTTGTGATTTTGAAATTGCCAAGAGCAGTTAATGCTGTGTTCAGTTACATAGATTGAAAATTGGAGAGGGGTGGTGGAAGCAGAGAGAGCATTAGGAAAAATAGCTAATGGATGCTGGGCCTAATACCTAAGTGATTGGATTATTTCTGCAGCAAAGCAGCAGGTAACAAACCTGCACATCCTGCACATGTACCCCTGAACTTAAATTAAAAATAAAAGTTGAAGAAAAAAAAGAAAGTGATGTTGCTAAAAATTTAAATTTGCATGATCTAATACCTGCATGTGAATTTGCAAAAATATGAGCCAGAAAAACATCTTATGATAATCATGATATCAGATTATTAAGTATTATATATTGTACTACATAAAATTATGACACAAAAAATACTGTTTTTACAATTTGTAAATTTATGCTGCTCATTTATCTTGGCTGTAGCTATTACGTTTTGAAATTCACTGAATTTTTTAAAGGAAAAAACTTTATATTTTAGTATATTTAATATTTTTTTTTGTTTTTTTAACAAAGAGTCCCAAATTTTATTTTGCACTGAACCCTGCAAATTTTGTAGTGAATCCTGATTCCTTCCATAAGGGAAGGAGAGAACAGGGTGGTAAGAAGTCTGAGCCATCCACTTCCCTTTCTCTCTCGATTCCTTTAACCATAGTATCTCTCTGTCAAATGTAACCCCTGAATGTGCCATGCCATGTATCATATATAACTCCTGAATGCATTATGCCATCATGTATGATCTGTAACCCCTGAACACACCATGCCATGTATGATATGTAACCCCTGAACACACTAAGTCATGCATGATATGGCATCATATTTGGGGGTCGTGGTGCTAAAAAGTTTAGAAACCTCCCATCTAGTCCAACCACACACATATGAGGGAACAAACTAACCCTTAGGAAGGTGAGGTGATTTTTCTAACTTTGGAGTTTGTCTGAAGACAACCTGCCATCACCATGCTGCTTTCTTGGTATCCATGACTTCATCCTGGTGATACGATATGTTCAGGAGTTGAATCTAACACATAGCATGGTGTGTTTGGGGTTATATATGATGCATGACATGAGGGGTTCAGGGATTATACACGAAATCCCTTTTTCTGGAACCCAGTTTGAAGATCCCTATTATTACCCTACTTTAAAGCATAAAAGTTGAAAAAAGTTGGAGAGGGTATGCCCAAAAGTGAGCATTTATTTATCTATTTCTTATTCTAAAAGGTATTACCTAATCTTAAAGCCATTTGCAAAGCAGGTAATAAAATACGCTTTCAACCTGAATTTTTCTATTGCCCTAATGTTTTAATGTTGATAAAAACAGGCATAAAAACAGAGTGTTGTCTCAGTGTCATTCTTACCATAGTTCTCATGTTCTTCAAGTCTGGTATCAGCAATCTCCTCTAAAGCAGAAACAAAAAGTGCTGCTACTTCAGATAGATGTTTATTGACTGAGTTGGATGATTTCATCCTCCAGAGAATCTCTGGGCTTCAGAGAAGTCCTGGCTGTGAAAAAGAATTATTTGCAAAGACCTGATAGATTCCAACATTCTTAAAAATACAAACTAACTCATTGCTGAGTCATAACAAAGGGTTGAGTATAAGGTCTGTGCAGTCACAGAGACTGAGGTTCAAATTTCTGCTCCATTAGCTAATACTTGTGGGAACAGGTTACTGTCGAAAAAAAAAATTCTCCAAACTTGGAAACAGGGAAAAAAGGTGGGAACAGATCTTTTCAATATCATATGAGGCAAAGGTCCCCTAGGATTGTCTAGACCTGTAATTAGTTCATCTCATTTTCACTCTTGATTAAAAGGTCTCATACTTAAGGAATTTACTGATTAATTTGCAGGGTTTTGTCCAGTAGAGATGCAAACAATTTCCAACCAATGGAACAGACAATGTAAAATAGTGATGGCCTGTTGAATATTAACCAGTTTTACATCTAACTCAGCAATTTTATCTTAACATGTCTTTGTTAAATTGCCAATAACTGCCATCACTTCTTAAATGCTCTGTGAACTGATTATGACATCTTACTTGTTCCCTCATTAATTAATTAGTTCAATAAAATAATGGACATATGTCCCTTTTATATTTACCTGAGAGTCATGATTTTATCCTTTTGAAAATTATACCCTAACACAACTTAGCTCTCTTTGCCTCTGTTTCTCTGCCTGTAAAATGGAAAAGACCTACTTTTTAAGGTTTCTGTGAGAATTAAGAAACAGGATATGTAAGGCACTTAGCACAGAACCTGTTGCCAAGTAAATGCACATAAGGCTGTAAGCTTTCAGTGTGAATCTAAAGAGAGGATTTAAGGCAGCTGAAATCGGGATTGGGGTCCAGTTTATCACCGTTCACCTTCAGCTTCTTTCCTAAACACTCACATACACTAGATTTTACAAACTTGCCTGAAACAATTTCTCCTTTTTTATAATCACATTCTTTAAAATCTTACTTGCTGGTCCTTTGCTAACTGTATACCTCACACCTCACGGAAATAATGTCCAATGAGAACTACCAGTAAATGGCATAGCTAGGTGACCTTTGTCACTGGAAGCTTTCCAGTGCTAGTTTCTCAGGCAGGCATATGGTTTAAAAAGTCCACAATACTGTCAATCAAGTAAATGTAAACCAAAAGATAGAGAAGATTTTTCTCAGAAATTGTGCATCAGTATTTCCTTATTCAAATAGTAAAATTATTCAAGGTGTAAAAGGGTGACATCAAAGATGACATTTTCAATGAAAGATATGCTAAAGAAATAAATTCAGTTGTGAACACATTCTGTAAACTGTTTTCTTTAATGTGTGCGCCTCCCTGAGAGCTCTCAAAACTAGAGAGTTCTCATATATTTGAATTTCTAGTGTTTCCCTTTTGCCACCAAAATACATATATACACTTTCTCACCCCCATTCCCCAAATAAAAGTAGCCTCAAATTTACCTATCAGAGTCCAAGTACACCTTAAATATTGAGGAAGCCTAGCTAATTCTCTCCACATGCTGACAGTTTCTACTGCTTGAAGCTCAGGTGAGTCCCCAGGAACCCCAGTTTTCTGAAACTGTACACAGAATAGCAGAATGACACTTCTCCCCAACACCCATTCTGTGCAGTCTTTGAAAAATATAAATCTAAGGTCGAGTAACTGAAAAACACAGAAGACAAACAGCTAAGTAATAGCACTTTATATAAACTACTCAGAACTCCTGAATAAACTGTTTTAAATACTAAAGTTGTTAGCTATAAAAGAGCAACTTAACAAAAAAACAAAAAGTCAAAGGAGCAAAGAAAGTTAACAAACAACTTAACAAAACAAACAACAACTTAACAAAAAAAAGTCAAATCACCATGCTTGAAGAACAGAACTGCCCTCGGCCTGTACAACATGTGCTTTGTTACAAGGCTTACTTTGTTCTCCTAGCCCTTTGGGTGTGTGTGTAGCTCCTGGACCTGTGCTCGCCTCATAGCCAACATGGCCCCTGCTAGTAGGAAAGTAGTGGCCCAGCACAGTGCTCTCAGGGGCTGGGGTGCCGGAGTTCCTCCTTAGCCTCACAAGTCAGAACACTAGGAGACACCACAGAATCTGGAAGAGTCATTCCAGGGGCAACTCAGTCTACACCCAACCCTTCTCATCTGCATCCTGGTTCCTGAAACTGTTATAATAGGAGACAAAATCTTTCATTCTGTAGATAATGTTATAACTTACAGATTTGCAGTTTTGTTTTTATTGTATACCAAATTTCTTTAAATATTAGAGTCTATTTTCCAACATTTTATTATGAAAATTTTCAAGCATGCAGCAATGTTGAGATAATTTTATATAACTACAAAATTTTTCATATATGCAGCCCTCTAGCCATCTTATTTTCTGACTTTCTTATTTGTTTCTAAATGAATTGCAGATAGCAGCTTAATTCCCTCCAAATACTTTAGTATACATATCATTAGATTAGACCCCAATATTATTTTTCGATTTTTTTCTTTCAAGAGAAAAATATACAATGAAACGTACAAATCTTAACTGTATATTCACTGAGTTTCACAAAGTGAAATTACATCTTTATAACCCAAACTCCTATCAAGATATAAAACTGCTGAAAACCATCATTCTCAGCAAACTAACATAGGAACAGAAAACAAACACCACATGTTTTCACTCATAAGTGGGAGGTGAACAGTAAGAACACAGAGACACAGGGAGGGGAACATCACACACTGGGGCCTGTCGGAGGGTGAGGGGCAAGGGGAGGAATAGCATTAGGAGAAATACCTAATGTAGATGACCAGTTGATGGATACAGCAAACCACCATGGCATATGTATACCTACATAACAAACCTGCACGTTCTGAACATGTATCCCAGAACTTAAAGCATAATAAAAAATGAAAAAATAAAAGATACGAAAACACCCTAAGAAAAAAGATATAAAACTGAATCTATTTCTCTGGGTTGCCAGCTTTTAACCAATGACCTGTCTTTTCATGCCCTAGTAACAATTTGTTTTAAATATTTCAGCTTTAAAATATATTTTATAATCTGGGGCCAGGAGCAATGGCTCAGCCCTGTAATCCCAACACTTTGGGAAGCCTAAAGGGGGCGGATCACTTGACGTCAGGAGGTCAAGACCAGCCTGGTCAACATGGCGAAACCCTATCTCTACTAAAAATACAAAAATTAGCTAGGCATGGTGATGTGCACCTGCAGTCCCAGCTACTCAGGAGGCTGAGGCAGGAGAATCGCTTGAACCTGGGAGGCGGAAGTTGCACCGAGCTGAGCTCTTCCTGCTGTACTCCAGCCTGGGAGACAGAGACAAAAATGAATAAATACAGTAATAAAATCTGTATGCCTTGTTCCTTTTATTACTCTTATTTTTGTAATGATTTTGGCTATTCTGGCATGTTTAACTTTCCTTTTGAATTTTCAAATAAATTTATTTAATCCCCACCCCCACCCCTCACAGAAAAGAAGGTGAAGGAGGAGGAAGTGGAGGAGGAGGAAGAAGACTCCTGTTGTTATTTCTAACTGACTTGCATGAAGTATAGAGATTAATTTAGGAATGAGTAAAATGTTGTGATATTCAGTCTACCTTTCCAAGAACAGGAAATGCCTTTCCATTTAGTCAAGCCTTCTTTGACGTCCCTCGGTCATGTGTCAGAACTTCCTTCATAAAACTTTTGCACATTTCTTATCAAGTTTATTCTCTTCTAAAAATATTTTTGGTGGTTATTATGTTTTACGCAGCATACTTTTTAAAATGTTTTAAATTATATTTTAAATTTTTGTGGGTACATAGTAGGTATACATGTTATCATACTTTTTTATATGGATTTTGTATACAGATAACAAATTTGCTTAAGGTCATTAGGAATTTTTCAGTTGATTCTCTTGGGTTTTGATATATACAATCGTTATCTACAAACAATAATTTTATCTCCTCCTTTCCAATTTCCATATCTCTTTTTTTCCTTTTTAATAATAGCATCAGCTTGTACTGACAGAAGAATGCTTTCATTAGGGAGGCATTAGTGCTTTTAACAACTTTTATCTATCTCCTTATAGTCAATGATCTCTAAATATACTAAATGATCTTCCTCTTCTGAGATGGTTTTATCAATTTACCTTTTTCTAAAATTATTCCACTTCACTTCAGTTTCGTTGAACAGAGTCAATTATTCCCATTTCCTCTGTATTTGTGGTAATTTCTCTATTCTTGTTTCTTATTTTGTGTAATTGTGCTTTGCTTGTTTTAACCAGTTTTACTTTTCTCTGTTTTTATTTTTATTTCAATAGGTTTTGGGGAGCAGGTGGTGTTTGGTTACATGGATAAGTTCCTTTTTTGTTTTTTGTTTTTTGGTTTTTGGTTTTTTTAATTATACTTTAAGTTCTAGGGTACATGTGCACAATGTGCAGGTTTGTTACATATATACACATGTGTCATGTTGGTGTGCTGCACCCATTAACTCGTCATTTACATTAGGTATATCTCCTAATGCTATCCCTCCCCCATTCCCCCACACCACGACAGGCCCCAGTGTGTGATGTTACCCTTCCCGTGTCCAAGTATTCTCATTGTTCAGTTCCCAACCATGAATGCGAACATGTGGTGTTTGGTTTTTTGTCCTTGTGATAGTTTGCTCAGAATGATGGCTTCCAGTTTCATCCATGTCCCTACAAAGGACATGAATGCATCCTTTTTTATGGCCGCATAGTATTCCATGGTGTATATGTGCCACATTTTCTTAATCCAGTCTATCATTGGTGGACATTTGGGTTGGTTCCAAGTCTTTGCTATTGTAAATAGTGCCACAATGAACAGACTTGTGCATGTGTCTTTACAGCAGCGTGATTTAAAATCCTTTGAGTATATACCTAGTGATGAGATGGCTGGGTCAAATGGTATTTCTAGTTCTAGATCCTTGAGGAATTGCCACACTGTCTTCCACAATCATTGAACTAGTTTACAGTCCCACCAACAGTGTAAAAGTATTCCTATTTCTCCATAATGGATAAGTTCTTTAGTGGTGATTTCCAAATTTTTCATACACTGTATCCAATGTGTAGTCTTTTATCCCTCGCCATCCCCACTTTTTCCCTCAAGTCCCCAAAGTCCAGTGTATCATTCTTATGCTCTTGAGTCCTCATAGCTTAGCTTCCACATATGAGAGAGAACATACGATGTTTGGTTTTCCATTCCTGAGTTACTTCACTTATAATAATAGTCTCTAATAACATCCAGGTTGCTGCAAATGCCATTATTTCATTCCTTTATATGGCTGAGTAGTATTTCATGGTGTATATATATATACACACACCATGTATATATATACACCATATATATACCATGTATATATACACCAAAATTATATATATATAATTTTCTTAAGTGTCCTGTTTTCGCCACATCCACACCAACACTTATTATTTTTTGATTTTTTGATTATGGTCATTCTTGCAGGAGTGAGGTGGTATCACATTGTGGTTTTGATTTGCATTTCCCTGATTATTAGTGATGTTGAGCATTTTTCCATATGCTTGTTGGCCGTTTGTATATCTTGTTTTCAGAACTGTCTATTCATGTCTTTAGCCCACTTTTTGGTGGGATTTTTTGGTGTTTGTTTTGTTTTGTTTTTACTTACTGATTCATTTGAGTTCCTTGTAGATATAGTCCTTTGTCAGCTGTATAAGTTGTGAAGATTTTCTCCCACTCTGTGGGTTGTCTGCTTTAACTAATTTTTGAAAACCAGCTCTTGAATGTATTTCTTAGTTTCTTGCTTTTTCTGTTTACATTTCATTAATGTTTCCTTTTATTTTTATTTGTTCTTTTCCTTAATTTTTCTTAGGCTTAATTTCTTGTTCTTTGTCTAGTTTTTAAAATGTGACACTTAATTTATTTGTTCTCATCTGTTATTGTTTATCTGTGAAAACATTTAGGGTTATATATTTTTTCTCCGAACACAGCATTAGCTTGAGTTCTAACATGTAATAATTTAATTAATGGTATCTTCTAGATATTCTGACCTTTAAAATTTGATTTTCTCTTTAATCAAGAAATTGTTTAAGAGAATTTTTAAATTTCCAAGCGGTGCCAGGCACAGTGGCTCACATCTGTAATCCAGCACTTTGGGAGGCCGAGGTGGGCAGATCACCAGAGACCAGGAGTTCAAGACCAGCTTGGCCAACATGGCAAAACCCCATCTCTACCAGAAATATAAAAAATTAGGCAGGCGTGGTGGCAGGAGCCTATAATCCCAGCTACTTGGGAGACTGAGGCAGGAGAATCGCTTGAACCCGGGAGGCAGAGGTTGCAGTGAGCCAAGATTGAGCCATTGCACTCCAGCCTGGGCAACAAGAGCAAAACTCTATCTCAAAAAAACAAATAAATAAATTTCCAGGTGGTATTTTGCTGTTTAAGATGATTCCACCAGCACAGTGGCTCATACCTGTAATGCCAGCTAATGGGGGCATATCACTTGAGCCCAGGAGTTTGAGACCAATGTGGGCAACATAGTAAAATCCTGTCTCTACAAAACATTCTTTTAAATTAGCTGTGCGTGGTGGCACATGCCTGTGGTCCAAGATACACAGGAAACTGAGGCGGGAGGATTGTTTGAGCCCAGGAAGTTGAGGCTGCAGTGAGTCGTGATTGCATCACTGACCTCCAGCCTGGGTGACAAAGCAAGACTTGTCTCAAAATAAAATAAACTATACAGTAAAATGTTTTACAGAAGAAATATTTTAATGTAAGATATATATTTATGAATCTGTTCAGGGACTTTTGTTTCCTATATGTTGGAGCTTTTCTTTTTGGTGTGATCATGGCTCACTGTGTTGGAGCTTTGTTTATAAAGTATTCCTATATAATGTAGGCACATGTATATATGCATATGTTTTTAAATACATTTTTAATATGTATTAACTACTATGCCCTAACATTGTATTTGCTACACAAATACATTGACTAGTTTATTCCTTAATTATTGTCAATTATAATAGAAGACCAAATCTCAGAGAGATTAAGCAAGATCTCTGAATCCAAATAGTAGAGCTAGGATACCTGCCAAGGTGTATGGCTGATTCCAAGGCCTATGCTCTTCCCAAACTGCATCACTAGAACCATGGAAGAAAACAAAATATGAATTATATACCATGTATAGAAAATAGATACAGCACACAGTACCACAAATAGGCAATGCGTTAGCATGTTTGAGACGCATAGTGAGAAATGTAGATATGTTATTTCACATTTCATAAAAGCACAAGGTTTTTGTAGATTTCAAAAGCAGAGAATACGCCAGGAAAATCATCATTCTGCTCTTAACGTTCTTTCAGATTTCCAGGTATTTCCTGAAAGAGCTTTCTTTCAATATTTCACTCTCACCATCAAGAAATTCTTCTTCATACTTAATCTATTACTTCATGCTGAGGTTTAGCCATCTCTTTGGGATTCTTTAGAGATAGAGAATAGCTGGTCCCTATTTTCTACATAATAATCCCTCATAAACTTGAAGACTTCCATAGTAACCTTGTCTCTGGGATACATAATCCTAATTCCTAAGTCCCATCTTTTTTTTTTACCAAATAGTTTCTTTAAATGTGGTTATTTTTAATGCCTGGAGAAAAAAATGATATTTATATTGTCCACATCCTTTTTCAATTGTATTGAGTGTTAAGGGGCTATTGCATAGTGAGATGGTAAAAGTTGCACTATGACTGATGTATGGTGCCTATGAGTCTGTTCATGTCTCCCAAGGCCTTTTAACCTAGGTAATAAGGTTCTGGGCACTTGCTGTCCATATCTCACACTCAAGGTGCTGAGGAAAATCAAAACTGCCCATGTCCAAGAAAATTATGAGAAAAGCATGTAAATAGAGAAATTCGAGGGATGAGTAGTGTTTTTGTATGAAGTGCAGGTATCCTTACTAAAAAAAAAAAAAATTGTTTTACTTAATAGGTAGCATACAAAAGAAATAAAATGAATGCCTGGGATCTATAATAGCAGAGTATGTGTTTTCATAAAGACAAGAAAAGAAAGATAGGTCTTTTCTCACTTCAAAACTCTAGAATGATTTCTGAGTGATGGGCATTTCTAGAGATCATGACAATAGCAGAAATCTAATAACATAATAATGGAAGAACAAAAAGATGGAGGTGTTTATTGGGACTGAGTTACTGTACAAAAGAACCACAATTATGAAAGTGAGTTATAAAAAGGATAAAACCATCAATGCTAAGGGGATTACTTGAAAGAATAAATTAATTCTGTATTGCATCACAAATATTAATAAGAGATAACAATAATCAAGAGCTTTACTAGATGCCAGGTGTTGTTTTAGGCACATGATATGCATTAATCTAATTCTCACAACATTCTCCCACATAAGGTTTCTTAACTCAATTTTACAGATAAGAAAACTGAGGCAAAAGAGGTTAAATTATCTGACAAAAGTCACAATGGAGGTACAAGAAGGATTTGGAATTCTAACACAAGCAGTCTGGCCCAAGGGTCTTTGGTCTATCAATGTCAGAAGATGATTTTAGCTAGGACTGAGCTATTGAATCTACCAATTCATCAAAACTGAACATTCTCAAAGGTTCAGATAAATGAATTGTAATTTCAATGTTCTCTAGTACTATAGTGTAGGTATGATTAAGAGATACCATGCCCATAGGTGAATTCTTTTTTCACTATTTAAGGAATTTTTATTGAAGCAAGAATTTTATAATCCAAATTACATTTCCTTGCTCAGTTATCAATTCTGTTACTTAAAACAGAACTGACATTTTGAGCCATTCCACAGTGAAGGATTACAAAATTAAAGAGAGGAATGCTTTAAAATTTTGTACTTGCTGAAAATTCTGTTTCCCAGGGTCTATAAAACATTAAATTTTTTAAATATTTTACCATTTTTTGTGGGGTTTTTTGTTTTGTTTTTAAATCAGTAAGTAATCTAGGACTAACATTACGTTTGCTAGACCTGGCATTTTCTCAGTACATAAGGTTCAAAGTTTCCCTTCCTTTTTTAATTTATTTTATATTTTGCAATTTTTTTCCATAATATTTAAGTTTTTCAATGTTTAGATATTTTTCTTCGGTGAAGCACAAGTTTCTTTTCGTGGTCCCTGATCAATTTTAAACAGTTGGAACACCAGTGGCACTGTTAACTGCTGTCTGGTACGCCTCTTTAGCTTGATGGGCTTGTAGTACAGCTACAGCTTCATCGACCTTATAACAGAGAGACTCTGGAGACTCCAGCCTATGAAGAAGTTCTGAATTATCAGTCTCCAACAACATGCCAGTGATTTTACCAGCAAGAGTAGGATGTGTGGCTTGAATAAAAGGAAACAGCCATTCACCCAACATTTGCTTTTCCTCTTGAGGAGGGGCAGACGCCAATATGGAAGCAGTCAAAGGTTCCTGACCTTGTACATGAACAGCAGGCTGTTGCATTGTAACTTGTGGCTGTGCATTAAGATGTTGCTGAGGATTGCAAACTCCCGCAACATATTTATACTGTGCAACGGTGCAGACAACAGGAGTAGCTGCAATAGCTGCAGCTGCAGCTGCAGGACATGGACCCATTGTCTGTGTAGATGTGTTAGCAACACACTGTGTTGCCATGACTC